>NC_142471.1:89344032-89498790 GCF_049115385.1 Moschus berezovskii | reverse complement strand
TCTAGAAGATGGTGCCATACAATTGATTGGTTTATTCAATTTGGTGGAAAAGAAAGAAACCAGTTAAGCTGGTCTTCCGTATTCAAATGGCAAGGTAGACATTGTTTCTGTAATCTGCATCCTGGTTAATACAATATTCTCTGTTGGTACAAGCATTTTAGGAATTTAAAAAAATACTTCTCAGATAAATTTTTCTTTTCCATTGGGTCCATAATCTTTAATGTCTTCTCTTGTAAACAAATAAAGACCACAGGTATGGCGGGCATGAGTTCATTAGGAATGCATCAGGGAAAATGAGTCTGCCTTCCAGATGGAGGTCACCTGCCCCCATGCCCACCTGCAAAGCTGGGGAGGAGGGTCTTATAACCTTGCATCATCACCAGCACTTGACACTCGCCAGCTTTCCCATTTCTGTGCAGCTAATAGTTGCCAGTTGATGCCTCCTCATTTTAATTTCTGTTCCTCTGGTTACTAACAACTTTGAGCATCTCTCTCTTTAGCTTTTCTCTGGCTGTGTGGTACGTGGGGTCTCAGTTCCCCAATGAGGGATCAAACCTGTGCACCCTGCAGTGGAAGCGCAGAATCTTAACCACAGTCCCCAGTGAGCTCCCTTTCATGCAATTAGTGATTCCACAGAGATTAATGCTCTTTCTCTTTAAGGTTTCATGCATTAGGTGACCATAGGAGCAGCTCCAGAATTTCCAAATTCGAGGAATTTAGATCCTAAGCAATTCCACTGGAAGGTGGGGCTAAAGATGTGCTAGTGGCTAAAGCCACCCCAAGAATCCTTTGTGACCAGCACTAGGGGCCTGTGCCTAAGTGCATCGTGGACCACGTGATCGGCCAGAGACTAGTGGGAATAGGCTTTGATCTACAAGAAGTCATTACTGCCCATCAGCTTGCAGGACAGGAGCAGAGGAAGGAGAAGTACCTCGATCTCTCTCTCTCGCATCCTCCTGTCTGCTGCTGACACCTCTCACTGACCATGACCAATCAGAAATCAGAGGACAAGGACGCTCGTTCCAGCAGCGTGCAGACAATGGACCACTGGACCACAGACTCACCAAGAGGGATGGGGATGGGAGGGGGTGCACAGAGAGGAGCCCTCATAGAGGTCAGAAGCGTCATATCTAACGTCTTGTCCTGTACGTAGTAGGTGACGAGAAATGCGGACTCTCCAGGGATGCTGAGCAGCCTCTGACTAATCTGAGTTCAGTGTCTCCCCAGGTGTCTGTTGGTATAATTTCCTAACAGTTTTGACAACAGCATCTTAATGTCCACAGGCGGAGCGTCTCAAGCTGAGGCAAGTTTCCCCAGGTCAAACTCAAACGAAATCACAAAGCAGAGGCAGAACTGAAGAGAAACTGAGCAGCAAGGGTAGGAGGAACCGTGAACCAAGAACAGGGCTTATCAAAAGACGCCAGGTCTATAGCGTCTGAGAGTGAGAACAAACATGTTGAAAATTAAATATGAAATGGGTAACTATGCGGCAATGAGATTGAGGACATTACAAAGGACACTGCCGTTTAAACCACCACATCTCAACAGAGTAATGAACACGAAAACCTTCCAGCTTTGTAATTATCATCATCGTTGCCATAACAACTTAGTATCTCTCTTTGTGAGCAGCTATCTTGAGACTATATTTTTAGCAATGACTGTGCCTGAACATGTATTTTTCTTTATATAGCAGATAATGTTTCAAATTACTGATCTTAAAAAAAAAAACAATTTCATTTTCGTTCTCTCTGAGTGTAAACGTCTCGGGGATAATTAGGGAAATGAGCAGGTGTGAAAGTTCGTTATGAAAATGCTATAAAAGTATTGATGTCTTGACAACATTTGCTTCAACAGAATGTTCTCTGGACCTGTACACTCTTATTGCTCCTTGTCAAGCAGCTTAACATACAAATTTTCTCTGTGGGGTTCATAAATATTTGAGAAATGATTAGCTCTGTAAGGTGTTTAAGGATTATTTGACAAGTACGGATTTATGTTGTGGGATAGAAATTGGCTTAGCAGAATCCCGAGGCTCAGGAATGAATGAAGAAACACTGGCTTACCTTGCTTAACAGAAATACACATAACAGATTCCCAGCTGAAGCAAGCAATGAGTTGACCTAAAAAAAATCAAACAAAATACCATTTGAAGAATTTGGAGAACAGGAGGAGTCCCGAGCTGCCATTTTGTTTTCCAAATTTGCTCCAGCTATTACACCCAGCTGGAAGGGTTGCTCTTACAGCTTGGCAAATATCCAAGATAAGTTAGCACTTTACTGAGCTCTGCTTACACTATTGGGAGATGATAATAGCCCTTTGTTAGGGTCTTAGACTTCAGTTAAATAAATAGTTTATTAGGTTGAGAACAGAGAGTTCTCAGAAGGAAGCACTCTTTCCCAATGCCATGAAAGCCCTCAGCCAAGATAAGTCATACAATAAAGACTCACTGAGAATTTTCTGTCTTTCTTGTACTCTATTGTGTGGAGGATGCAAAATAAGCAGATCTCAATAATTACCAGTTTATAAAGAGTTTAAAGACTCTGCACAAGGGACAATGAAGAGTACTCCAGTCATTGCTGCTGGCTGGTGTGCTGGGAGAACTAAGTTCAGATGAGTATGTGAGTCGTACGCAGAGGGGTTGGGTTTCCATGGGCTGGGTAAGCACTTTGTGTTCCTCAATAGGAGAACAACATTATAAATGGATGTTTCAGGGAGAAAGTTGGTAGCTTCCCATGTTGGGTGAAGAGCAAGCCACAGACGGCAGAAGCAGGGGGACCTGCTAAGCAAGTGCTCCGGTAGTCTGGGATGGGGTGCTGAACAATGGACCAGGTACTGCCAGTGGGAACAGAGGAAGAGACGATTAATGTGCCAGGAGAAGCAACAGGACTAGGAGACGCGTCAGCTGTCTTAGCAGGTAGGGCATGCATGGGGCAAAGTCTTCGTCTGGGAAGCTGGAGCATGAGGACTCCTCCTTGGCAGACAGGCTGGAGTTGAGAAGCAGGATGAGACTTGGTGAACAGGAGAATGAGGTCAGCTTGGCCACCCCTCATCCTAAACTTGATGAACTCTGGCTGTGCACTAAGCATTTCTAGGCAAGTCAGCCCTAGTAATGGAGAATCAGAGGAAGATAAAGGTGGCTCCAGGAACTGTACAGCGGGCTGCTACGTGTTGGGAGAATTGGCGTCAGTGCCAATTCTTGTTCTATTTGTTCTGCTTGCTTTAATTATGTGCCTCTCCATGGAAAACAAACAAGCAAGCAATAACACAGAGAACAGCGATTAGTGGGATTCATTTCCTGGTTTGAGGGATGTGTTGAGAATCTCGTTTGAGTGGGACACTCTCTGATGGTTTACCAGATGCCAGAGAGTAGGTGTATGTTATTTTAGTTATTTAAGAGGTGCCAGGAAAGTAACATGTTTTCAAAACCTGTGGGTTTGGGCCCATCAAGATGCAGAGTGCCTGATGTTAGCTGTTGCATCAACGCAGGAAAGCAGGGTTTAATCTGACTGGCAGTAGTTTATACTTTGAATCTGTGGGTGACTTTGGGCCTCAGTTTCCTTCCCTGAAGAATGGGAGGGAGAAAGTTAGTCTCAAGCTTTAACTGTATCAGACTCATGTGAGGAGCTTCTAGACATGGCAGTGTCCAATCCCACCCTTAGGAGACCCTGTGGGTCTGGGGTGGGGCTTGTATATTTAGCCAGGTCTGGGGTCTCTGGTGGAGGCGGTGCAGGGGGGCAACCATGTCTAGATGGAGGATTCCAGGCGATTCTCTTGCTTGTGCTTCATATAGCCAGCTGGAACTTCTGGGTTTATCACTTGCTGACTTTTTGCCAGTGAAGCTCCGTGTGGACTTATTTGTTGTCTGAAGTGCCTGGCTGTAGATAAAAGAGCCCCTTGAGTGAGCCTGGGAGATATATCCCAGAGGAGGGTGGGTAAGCATCCAGAAATGGGTCATGGACCAGCTCAGCCCAGGCTGCTTGGAGAGTGGAGGGGGGAAAGGAGGCCTTCTTCCTCTCTCACTCTGGAGACTTTTGCTGGCTCTGGGTTCCAGAACGTTCTGAGGGGTTCGACAACCAGGTTCAGGGACTCCTGACCCTCAGAGATAGGGCGGGGCCCACTTCAGCTGCACCTCCCACCCCCCAGCCATTCTGCTTTGGCTTAGGCCTGGAAGCCCAGAAGACCTGCCCTAAAGGACGGCCTGGTCATTGGTCTATGTGGGGACAAGAAGAGAAAACGAGCTGGTAAATGAGGGAGGCCAGAGGCAGAGGAGAGCCCCAGTCTACCCACTGTGTGGGCTCGAAAGTGTAGCTTCAAAGAAAAGAGGAGGACTTGCCTGGGTGCCCAGACCCAGCTCAGTGGCACACTGGAATGGCAGGGTCCCAGGGACTGGCTGGTGATAGCCCAACCAAGGGTTGAGGGTCAGGCTGTCCCTGGGGTCAGCAGAAAAAGCCCCCAAAGACACTCCTACCCGAATCCTGGGGCTCTGTGAATCGAGTCGGTTACATGGCAAAACGTGGACGAGGTCACCACCTTAAGAGAGGGGAATTATTCTGGATTATGAGTGGATGCACCTGATCACAGGACCACTTCAAGTAGAGAATTTTCCCCAGCTAGGAGGAGGGAAGATGTGGCAGAATGGGAGAGAGCTGGGGCCACTGGAGGGACTCAGCATGCCAGCATCGGCTCTGAGATGCAGGGCCCACGTGGGAGCACCAGAGAGAGAGGCTGCAGGGAGCTCCTCGCAGACGGCAAGAGGAGGGACACAGGCAGCTCCCTGGAGGGAAGACCGGCCAGTGAACAGGACCTCAAGGCTACCACCTCCAAGAACTGACCTCAGCCAGTGCCCATGTGAGCCTGGAAGATTCTTCCCTGGAGGCCCCACTAGAGAAGGCAGCTTGCAAACTGGAGCCTGGATTTTAGCCTGGGGCCGCCCACTCAGATTCTAACCTGTAGACCTGTCCCATAATAAGTATGTGTTGTTTTAAACCAGTACACTTGTAGTAATTTGTTACAACTGCAATAGGCAGCCAGCGCAGGCCACATTTCCCCAACATCCCGGCCTGAAGGATGAACACACAATTTTAGTGGGGGCAGGATGGTACTTTTTTCAAAAGGAAGTGAGCTCCCTGTCAGCCTGGTGGGCCCTGGAGTGAGAATCTGCTTACCCGATGACCCAAATATGCCCTGTGGCTCCCAGGACGGCAGTCCTAGGAGGGCTCCAGCTCTCTCCCCACCCAGCAGTCACTTCTCAGACCAGATCAGGGCTCCTGGTGGCTCAGAGGGTAAAGAATCTGCCAGCAATGCGGAAGACCTGGGTTCGATCCCTGGGTCAGGAAGATCCCATGGAGAAGAGAATGGCTACCCACTCCAGTATCCTTGCCTGGGAAATCCCATGGACAGAGGAGCCGGGTGGACTACAGTCCATAGGGTCGCAAAGAATCTGACACAACTGAGTCTAGCACTTTCAGACAAGAACTTCTAGGGACGCTAGACCCCACCCTCACGAACTTGACTCCAAGGAACCCTGGGGACCTGGGGACCATCTACAGTATCTGAAATAAGATCGTGGTCAGGTGGGGGAGAAAGTTTTGTCTGGCCAGTGGGGAACCCGCGTCTGGTGTGGAACCAGGGAAGAGGCAGGGGTCAGGAGAGCTGGAGGCTAGGCTCGGGGCTCTATTTGCTTTAGGACCTTGGGCCATCGAGGGTCACGGTTCCCCACCTTCTAAGGTGGGTGGAGCGCCCTTTCGGATAGACATTCCTTGGAGTCTCTGGGGAAGCAGGCTCCCAGCACCGGCCGGCTTCGGAGGGAGCTGAGGGGAAGGGGAGAGGTTTGAGACGGTTAACGGGATGGACGGTTCCCAGGGCCAGCCACCGCGGGGTCGGCGGGAAAGGCAGGGAGGAGGGGAGGGCGGGGCCGGCCCCCCTGCGCCCGCCCCGAGCCTCGGCGCGCCCCTGCCCGCCCAGCCCGGCCCGGCCCAGCCCGGCTCTGCCCAGCCCAGCCCAGCCCGGCGGGCGGGTCACACGCGCCGCCGGCCGGCCGCCTCCGCACCCCGCGCTGCTGAGCGCCCGGCGCCCCTGCCCCGCGCCGCCGTCCGCGCCCGCCGCCCGCCCGGCGCTCCCGGCGCCCGTGACCCTGCCCGGGGCGCGGGGCGGAGCGGGCATGGCCCGCCGGGGGGCCGCCGCGCTGGCGCTGGCCCTCGCGCTCCTGGCGGTGGCCCCGGCCGGGGTCGGGGCCCAGGGCGCAGCCGTCGAGGACCCCGACGACGACGTGCAGGAGACTTGGAGCCTGGAGCCTTCGTACGCGCGCCCGGAGCCCCAGCCCGAGCCCTTCTCGCCTCCGCCGCCCGCGGGGCCCTGGGCGGGGGAGCGGGGGCCGCGCCCACCCCAGCCCAGGCCGCCCAAGAAGGCGACGGCTAAGCCCAAGAAAGCTCCCAAGAGGGAGAAGTTGGCTCCGCAGACGCCTCCTCCAGGTAAGTTAAGTCGCGGCGCTGGGCGGCCCGAGGGGGCGCCCGTGGCCGTGTGCCTGACCCAGCGGTGGCCTGCCGGGTCTGGGGCGACAGCTGGCTTCCCGCTGCGTGTGTCTGGGGTGAGAGAGCCCCGCGAACTACCCCCATCGCGGCCCCCACCTCCTTAGGCACTGACCGCGCCGCCCGAGGCCCCTGCTAGCGCCCCAGATCTTAAACCTGACCAGCTGCCCTTCTCAGCTGCCTGGGGAACGGGTCCCTCAGCGCCAAGTTTGAGATTTACTGGGCAAAAGATCTTACTGCCTACTTCTCCAGTCTTCTCCCAGGGCGTTTTCTTGAGAGTGAATTTCCAATTTGGTGATGCGACCAGTGGGGGTCTGTTTTGGCATAGTGGCCTTCTGGGGAGAACTCAGCTGGCCGGCCCTTCCCCAGCCAAAGTTCCCCGGCAAGCTCCCCCCTTCCTATTTTCTGTGGATCCCTTGAATCCTCTGCCCAGGAAGGGGTTAGGATGGCAGTGCTTCTGCTGGGGAGCCTTGGGCTGCAGCCCCAGGAGGGCCCCTCAGACCCACCCACCCCTCCCATCCTTCTCAAATGCATCCCCATGTTCTGCCTGCCGAGCCTTGGGGAAATAGCTTCCATTCAGTTTCTTACACTCTTTGTGAATAGAGGACTTTCTCTTAATTGTCACAAATGTCCTGGGCTCAAATTGCAAAGGGCTGCGGTCCTAATATTTCAGAATTGAGGAGTGAGAGCAGGACTGTGGCCAAGTTCCCCGGCCCTGGAACAGCCTTTCTTGAAAGGAGATTCGTGCCCGTGGTGGCACTATTACACGGCTCCTGGCACGAAAGGCATCACCTTTGTTTGGTTAAACTGTTCACCGAGGATAGCAGCAAGGCCATGGGGCAGGAGCCGAGATGGGGGTCCAGAACTCCTGAATCGTGGGGTCGCATCGCAGCAGCAACTGTGCACTTACCTGAAGCGGCAGGGGTCCCGCCGTATTCGAGTTTGTGTGCTGTGTGTGCAATCACTCAGTCGTGTCCGACTCTTTGCGATCCATGGACTGTAACCCACCAGGCTCCTCTGCCCAGGGGCTTTTCCAGTCAAGAATACTGGAGTGGGTTGCCATTTCCTTCTCCAGGGATTTGAGTTTGTGGGTGATTGTAAACCTGCAGGCCCTTCTCTGAGTTGTGTCACCCTGCACAGAGCCAGCATTCCCCATATTTTCTGGAGAATTATGCCTATTAAGATCTGTAAAAACCACACTGGTTTAATAATAGGAATCGAAGTGGGAAAAGGCACTCATATTTGTAGACCATTCGCTGTGACTCTGCTAGGAGTTTTTTGGGCAGCCATCTCATTTATTTATTTTACGGGCTCCTAGGGGTGGATATTCTTGTTACTTTGCAGATGAGGAAACTGAGGCTCTGACCATGTCAGCAGTCTATTCAGGGTCACTCGCAAGGCGGCGTGGCAGCTTTTAGGCCCTTCTCCTGTACTTTTAACTCAAGGCCTTTTTTGTTTGGTCATGTGAATCAAGCTGGCATGTGTTTTTGTTTTTTAGCATCTGCCACGTGGTTAATGCAGCGCTGGGCATGGTGGGTCGAGTTGAGTGGGAGACAAATCTGTTAGGCTCTGGTATGTACTGGGGGGTGGCCGGTCGGACATGGGGGAAGCCCCAGGCTTGACTGAGAATCCAAGGACTGCACTGAATCCCAGTTCTGGGGCTCAGTACTCAGCTTCTTGACCCCAGCATCTTCATCCGCACATGACGGCTGCCTCGCTTTACTCTGTCACTTGTTCTGGGAGCTTTTCAAGAAAAGCTTGTAGAGTGTCAGCTCATAGTTGTGCTGGTCCCTTCTGAGCTGTTCGCTATTCTGCAGGTCGTTACCAGGATGCTCAGCATCAGGTACTGGGTGAGGTCCTGGGGGAGGGGATCAAAAAGGCCCCTCCCCCTCTCCTGGAACACACTGGAATCGGATGCTCAGAGGGTATTTGCAGGTGTGTTGAGAGCGGTGGCGTTGATTCCCCAAACTGAACACAGGTCCCTGGAAGCTCCAGAGACTCAGCCTCCAGGCCTGCTACCATTTCAGGGTGTGTTTCTAATAAACAGTTCGGGGCTTTTTAGACTCCGCCCCCCCCAACTCTGACAAGCAAAGTGTGACTTTGATCCAATACTTTTAGCTCTGATTCTCCCCATCCTCATCTTTTTGGCCCTTGACCAGGGGAACCCTCTACCCTGAACCTGAAGTCAGAGAGGTCAGAGTTTGGTTAAGAATAACTTTGCTTAGGGCGGTTAGTGATAGTTTTGTGCAGTGAAATTACAGTAAGAGAAAATGATTTTGCCTCCCTTAAGGGGTGGCTTGATACAGGTACTGCTCCTTTCCTGGTGGCTCAGTGGCAGAAAATACACCTGCCAGTGCAGGAGGCATGGGTCTGATCCCTGGGCTGGAAAGATCCCCTGAGGAAGGAAATGGCAACCCACTCCAGTATACTTGCCTGGAAAATCGCACGGACGGAGGAGTCTGGTGGGCTACAGTCCATGGGGTCGCAAAGAGTTGGACACGACTGAGCAACTAAACAACAGCAAGCATGATGTAATAGAAGCACTCATCTCTGTGTTGGGCCGTTTCATAAGCAGATTGCAGTAGTATCTTAGGACGGCGTTTATCATGTTCTTAGGGGCCACAGTGGGAATGTTTATTGTGAGCTTTTGGACTGGGTGGGCGGTGTACTGTCTAGCCACTGAGGCGGGAGTGAGGGGTTAGGTTTAGAGAAGAAGAGCATATGTGACTGCTCATTGAGGGTTTTCTCATGTGCTTTGTCTTCCCAGATGAGAAAATATTTCCCACATAGTTTGTATCGTACACAGAGGCTGGGCTCAAGAGAGGATGGGAGGCAGATGCTGTGTCTCTGGGTCTAGGGGAGCCTTGTCTGAATCCCACAGGAAGCTTTACTTAAGGGGCCAAGGGCACTGGGGATTCGATCTTGGTGTGAGTTTGGCTTTGACTCTTAGCTGTTTTTTCATGCCACCAATGTGCAATGGCTTTCACGGGCCGACATTCTCCTGGAAGTGGCTTGGCTAGCTGAATCCTTTGGTTAATTGAGAGTACTGCATTTTTCCATGAGTGACTGATGGATTCTGGAGTAGAGCCCTTATATACGGAATAGAGTGGAATCTTAAAATTTTTTAAAGTTTTTATTTGGAAATAAGTATAGACAAGAAGGAAATTGTAAAAGTAGTGCAGAGAGATCCTGTGTACCCTTCTCCCAACTTCTCCCAATGATAGCATCTTTTAGAACTATAGTACAAGATTTCTCTACCTTGGGAGTATTGACATTTTGAGGTGGACGTATGTGTGTGTGTGTGTTTATTCATGGGGAAGGCTGTCTTGTGCATGGTAGGATGTTTAGCAACATGCCTGACCTTGACCCTCAAGATGCTAATAGCACCTTCTTCCGAGTTGTGACAACCAAAAATATCTCTAGACATTGTCACATGTCACCAGTGTGCTAAGAATGGCTGCTATATACAGTATCAAAACAGGAAAATGACATTGGTACAATACTTTTAACTTTCAGATGATGTGCTAAGTTGCTTCAGTCGTGTCCAACTCTGTGTGACCCTAAGGACTGCAGCCTGCTAGGCTCCTTGGTCCATGCCTTGGTCTCTAGGCAAGAGTACTGGAGTGGATTGCCATTTCCTTCTCCAGGGGACCTTTCCCACCCAGGGATTGAACCTGTGTCTCTTACGTCTAACTTGCATTGGCAGGCAGGTTCTTTACCACTAACATCACCTGACATTCCCCAGTTTTCATGTGCACTCGTGTGTGTGTGTGTGTGTAGTTCTGCATTGCCTCACATCTATGGGTTCACGGAACCACCACCCCCATGAGGATACAGGACTGTGGAATCCTTGTCTGTGATTGAGCAGGACTCAATCTGAGGCCCTCTTTGTGAACATCAGCAAATCCCAGAATTTTAAATCTTCAAGGAACCTAAGTGTTCATTGAATGCAAATTCTTATTCATAGCAAGATTTTGCCAGCAGGCTGCTGCTGCTGCTGCTGCTAAGTCGCTTCAGTTGTGTCCGACTCTGTGCGACCCCATAGGTGGCAGCTCACCAGGCTCTGCCGTCCCTGGGATTCTCCAGGCAAGAACACTGGAGTGGGTTGCCATTTCCTTCTCCAATGCACGAAAGTGAAAAGTGAAAGTGAAGGCGCTCAATCATGTCCAACTCTTAGTGACCCCATGGACTGCAGCCTACCAGGCTCCTCCGTCCATCAGATTTTCCAGGCAAGAGTACTGGAGTGGGTTGCCATTGCAACCAAGCAGGCTGCTTGGTGTTAAAAAATGGTTGAAGAAGACTATTTAGGTGATACTAACTTGAGCACTTCATGAAGTGGGCAGGCAGTCTCCTTGTGGGGAATGGCAAAGTGGGGCAGAAGGCAGGAAGTTTTTATAGAACAAAGAGAAAGGAGAAGAAAATAGAAAATATCTGGTTGGCTGGGGTGAGAAGACCCAGAGTTGACCTGGCATTTGGGAATTAACTGAATACTTCTGGTCAGGAGAAGATTGTTAGTGCCAAGAAGTTTATGTAAGTTTAAATTTGGTAATGTGGCACCGCGGGCAAAAGCAGCTCCATCTTGGGCTTGGAAATTTACTTCTACATTGGTCTAGGCAACCATGTTTCCACTGATGGGTGCTCACCACCTTGAAAGGCTGCTTGTTCATTGGATAAATAGTGCTGATTGCTAGAATGTTCTTCCTCACAAGGAAGAGCTGCTTTTCTCTAATTCCATTTATTCAACTGTCCCTCGCCAAATTCAATATTTTCTAGATCCCTGCAGTTGGAGGTCCAAAGAATGAGTCTCTGGGCCCCGTTTTCATCCTCCCAGGGTGAAGAGTGAGATGAGGGAGCACAGTCCGGGCATACGAGTGGAGGTGGGGTGTACTTTCCATGTCATCTCCCAGTTGATGGCTTTGGTTTGGAACCATACTCCTCTCAGAGAAGTAAACCGTAGTCACATAACTGACTCGCCGTGCTCCCTGCCCAAAGAGGCAGTGAAAAACAAGCGAGTTCATGAACAAGACTCAGTAGGGGATTTGAAGATGTTTTGTTCTCCCCCTCCCATTGGGCTGGGAGTAGCCTTGCACGTTTGGGTTCCTCCGTGTTGGCTGCTTCCCTCAAGGGCTGGGGAGCACACGTCTGTTGGATCCACGCTCGCCTGCATCACACCCACGGTTCTGGCCCTCTGTCTTGAGCCCGTGGAATTCGCAGAGTGGGCAGAGAGCCACGTTTGTTTGTGTGTCTGTGCCCAGAATTGGCGAGTTTGTACTTTGTCCTGTGTTCTACTCCGGCCTGGGAAGGGGAGGGGCTGGCAGTAATCAGAGAGTTGTTGTGTGAGCATATCTGGTTGTAAACAAAGTCCTTTCTGTTACGCACTGCCAGCTAGTTGCTGGAAAGAGCTTCACGTTTAAGCTTTTGCTTCAGCACCCTTCGGGGCTTCTTGCATGCTTCGCCCTTCGGTTGGAAATGTCTTCTCTTGGGCCAAGCTGGTGTGTGAGGATTAGGAGCGTGTGTTTGTAAATGTTTCCCTGCATATTTTAAAAGCAATCACAAGGCCATCAACACACCTAAACAAATAATAAGAAATCTTTGCATCATGGAATTATATTCTCTCTGGAAGGGTTAAATCCAATTATTATTATTATTTTTTTTTGGTCCAAATCAACTTCCTAGAGAATTCCAAGGGAAAGGACTTTTTATAGAAAAGGTCTTCTCATGTACATCAGCAAGCAGCTTTCCTAAGACACCACCTCTGTTTCCAACATGCTTTCCAAAGTCAGCTCTTCATGCTGGCAGATCTCCCCACCGTGCCTGTGGTTCTAAAAGCCCAGGCTTGTGTGTGGGTGATGAAGGGGCAGACACCTGCGTGTTTGGAGAAGCTGGGTTGGAGGCCTGGCTTCTGAAGATAGCCGTCGTGTTTCCTGTGTGCCCTGAGCATCCCTGACTGCC
The DNA here is from genome assembly GCF_049115385.1 of Moschus berezovskii. Taxonomy (NCBI): domain Eukaryota; kingdom Metazoa; phylum Chordata; class Mammalia; order Artiodactyla; family Moschidae; genus Moschus; species Moschus berezovskii. Next base: position 89,486,311 of record NC_142471.1, on the reverse strand, counting down.
GGGTCTCACGGAGGACAGTGCCTTAGATCTCATGGCAACAGCAGCCTGGGCCCTGGAGTCTGGATTTTTTTTCTTTTTCTTTTTTGGCCTTGCTTCATCGCATGCAGGGTCTTAGCTCCTCAGTCAGGGATGGAACTCTTGCCCGTTGTAGTGGAAGCACAGAGCCTTAACCATTGGACTGCCAGGGAAGTCCCTGGGAACCTGGAATTATGAGGTAGGGGTCTTCTCTGGATGTCCCTGAGGTGGTCAGGGAGCCTGAATTCTCAGGCTTGGCGTCTCCAGCAGCGGCTCTGCCCTCTCTGGCCTTCTGAGGTTCCTCTTGCTTCCCTGGGATCATGAACCCCATAAAATCGGGGTGGCTTGGAATGGCCATGGGAAGGGCTTGTGTCCGTAATTGACTGGCATCCCACTGGCTACTGATCTGGGCATCATAGGAATGTCAGAGCCACACAGGACACCTGCGGATGTTAATTCAAGGCTCTACGTCAGACTTTTATGGAATATTTGGTTCATGAGAGGCACGTGTGAGGGTTTGGCAGAGTTTGTTCAGGATTCAGAGAGATTCAGAATATGGCTGTGCCCCTCGTGGGCATAGGTGACATCGTCACGTCTTGAATCCGTCACTGTGACAGGGGAGTAATAACAAGAAGCAGCTTCCCAAGGTGGTGTGAGGTTAGAAGGTCAAGGCACAGCCTCCCAATCTCTCAAGGGACGGGTGAGAGGCAGCTCTGACCCAGGGTCTCCAGGTCCCCCAGCCACGTTGAGCCCTGATGGCTTCCTGACAGCAGTGCAGCTCAGGTTTTTGGCATCTCCTTCTCCGAGTCTCACTGCCTCCCCTTCTTCATTTGTGCTTCATGAAACTATCACCTCCCCCGGTCACTCCTGCAACACAAGGCCTTGTCCCAGGCTGTTCCAGGCAGAACCCAAATCGAGACTGCTCATACCCGCAGTGCCCCTGGCAGGGCCCGGCACACCCCACCTGCTGCTGTTCTGGGAGTGTCTCTTTAAAGACTGAGGGCTTCTTGGTTGCAAGTCAGGAAGGTAGAGGCTGCTGCTGCTACCTGGAGACTGGGAGGGGCTGTCCCTTCTGCCCCAGGGACCCTGGTGGAGACCAAGTTATCTGAACAGAAGGGTGGCCCACAGGGGCCAGGGGCTGACTTCCCAGGGAAGACACGGCTGAGTGGAGGATGGGGGTATGGGTGGGAAGAAGCGCTTGTGATGGATTAATTGGCTGGTTGGTTGATTGATCGATAGACTTTGGTCCAGTCCTGGTAAAAATAACAAACAAACAAAAAACTTCAGAAATTGCACCCGATGCCTCCATCTCCAACTCAGACCTTTCAGGTTGTTAGTTAACTGAAGCAAGCACATCCTTCCTGCACTCAACCTTTTGGACCCCAGGCTTTTACCTGATCCCTGGGAAACCTGTTCCCACCAGGACCTTGGCTCTCTCAGGTTTGGGATCTGGAAGAGTGCACAGGGCAGTCCCCGCCCCGTGTCATGACCCTTTTCCTGCTAACACACACAGGGAGCTCCAGTTTCGAACTGCTTAGTTTGGGTTTTTCACGTCCTCCTGCAAGATCCTCCTTGGTCCTGTGGTATTTGAGAAAGTGAAATTATTGTCTGTCCCAGTGCCGCCAGGCGGCCTCTCTGGGGAGCTTCGAGAACCCTCAGTGGCTTGGGGCCAGGACCTTCCTCCCCAGGCAGGGTTCTTCCCGAGAGCTGGTGAGGGGCTCAGGGCTCGGGGCTGCATCCTTCAGGAGAGAGAGAGAGTGCTGATGCTCCCGGGCTGGAATTTCCTGGGGAAAATGCAAATATGCATCAAAGAATTTTTTCGATTTCTGGGGCTGCTACTGTAAGCTCCTTGTATACTGAGGCGAGGGGGGTGGGGAATAGTTTCCTATCAACCAAGAAGCTTGATATTTATCACCAGGGACCAGAATAGAATATGCGGTCCCCACTGGCAATTCCGTTTGCTACTTTTAAGGAATTCGGTTTTGTCATGCAGCCCAGATGGAGATGTTGATTTGGCTCCGGCTCCTCCTCAGAGCACTATTTCCACTTCTCTCCTTTCATGTCTACAGACCATATGCTGCCTTTCTTGCTGCAAGAGAAGAGGTTGGGAAGGGCCCAGGCCTGGCACCGGGCTCCCACTCTGCCGCCTCCTGGCTCTCTCGGTGACCTTTGGAGGGTCTCTTCTCCTTTGGGTTTCTGTGTTCCCATCTGTAGGGTAATGGTCACAGCAAGCTTCCTGCCCTCGATGGGTATCTGCCAAGATGAAACGATTCAATCCACGAGAACCTATATGCATGTTCAGTTGCTCAGTTGTGTCCGACTGCTTGGGACCCCATGGACTGTCCATGGGATTATCCTGGCAAGAATACCAGAGTGGGCTGCCCTTTCCTCCTCCAGGGCATCTTCCTGATCCAGGGATCCAACCCACATCTCCTGCGTCAGCAGGCGGATTCTTTACCGCTGAGCCACGGAGGAAGCCCTAATCTATGAGAGGATGCCTTGTAAATTGTGACTCATGGGCCGCGTGTCGGCTGTTACTTGCCCAGCCACTGGGATGGTGCTCTGTGAGCGTGGGACTCGGGGCGCACATGAATAATGAGGAGACGGAGCCTGTCTTGTTCGCTGGTGGCCGCCGGTCAGGCGCGGCCCTCAGCGCTTGGATATACGTTGTCTGTGTGCGCCCCACGACTTGCAGCGAGGCGGGTACCATGTCTCCTTATTTCACTGATGAGGGGATGGAGCACAGCAGGGGAGAGGTGGGTTCCCCGAGGACACACGTGGTCGGTGCAGTGGCAGAGCCTGGCTGCCCACGGCTGGAACCACATCTGCAGGTAACTGTCCCAGAAGTAGGTCTTCCTAGAGAAGGTGGCAGGGGCCCTGCCTGTTTCTGCCTCTTTGCCACTCCCTGTGGGGACTCTGTTTCCCACATGTTGATCTCAGGGGTGACAGGACATCTGCCCCACATCTGGGCCGTTCTTGGCTTCCCAGAGCTGAGCGCAGGGCGTGGGTCCAGCCCAGGGGAGTGAGGCTGAGTGTGTCTGCAGGACCGCGTTCTCCGACTCCGTCTCCCGTGTTGCCCGCGGTGGCCCCAGAGAGGTTGACTTGGCAGAGGAAGGGCCTGGGATGAATGTCCGGCTTCTGGGAAGTGTTGGATGGAATGTTGTTCCCCAGAACTTTGGCTGTTTCCTCTTACATTGTGTAAAACTCCGCCCCCGCCCCACCACCATCTTATCTTTCTGCCAAATCAGACTCTTCCTTCTCAAAAGTTATGGCGCCCAATTTTCCAAACAATCAAGATTTTTACCGACTCACCATCAGGCTCTTTCAGAAGAAATCGTCTTTGGAAATCACTGGCCGTGACATCCCTCCCCACGAGAATGGGACCGGCGCCAAGTGACATCAGGCTGATGTCATCAACTGCACTCGGGTTGGCAGCCTTCCTCCTCTGGCCTTTCTGAATGTTTTGGTTTTTTGATTTCCTTGACCCAAGGAGGACTTTTAATTTTGTGATATATATTTTTTTAGCTTATATTACAAATGAAAGATACACCCAGCAGGTATCACCCAAGAATATGATGGAGAGAGAATTGCCCTTGGCCAGGCACGATGCACCCTTGATTTATTTGATGATGTTTTCTTGATAAATCTCTCTTTTTTTTTTTTTTTTTTTTGATGACTCTAGAATTTAATCTGAAATGACTTCATTAATTGGCACAATCCACTTGATGTTTTTGGTATTTCAGCTTGTTTCTTACCAGTCCAAACTAAGTATCTTTCTCCGTAGACCTTCCCCTCCCCTTATTTTTGCCTCGTTGGTCATTCACTGACTCATAATCATTCACGATCATTTGTTCATCACAGGCTTAACCAGACCCTGGAGGGAGAGCATAAGCAAAATCAGACACAGCTCCTGCCCCCATGCACAGAACAACATGTTGTATGTGTGTGATGATGTTATCCCAGACTGGGGAGCAGAGCTGTGGTGGGGGCAGCTGACACCCCACCAGGTCCTCTTTCCCACCCAGGCATGCCCCTCCCACAGCTGCTGGGGCTTGGCTGTGATGACGCACAGCTGCTCCCTTCTCTGGAGCTTGACCCTTGGAAAGTGACATCTCCCACCCCCAGTAGATCAGTCTATAGCCAGAGACCAACCAGCGTAGGAAAGGCGGCCCCTTGTCTCACGGTGGGGCCAACACTATGTGCGGTGTCAGCTCCAGAGCTCCCCGTGGTGTCAGGCTGAGTCAGATTCTTGCTGGGAACCCAGCCTAGCTTAGTTCCTTCCTCTGCCTCATCTTGCTTCCTCCCACGTTTTCTCCTTAGACCCCTCCCTCAGTACATTACATGCACGGAACCCCTGCCTCAGGCTCCGCGTGGAAGCAACTTGACCAGAGACAGGTGCTATCAGAGCCCATCAAAGGAGGCAGTGACGTCGGTGGGCAGTTCAGGAAAGCCATCTCAAGGAGGGCGTGGTTGAGCTGGGATCTGCAAGATCAGAGGAGGCGAAATAGATGGAGAGTGAATGGAAGGATGCTGCAGGAGGAGAAACAACACGTACTGAGTTCTGGTGGACAGAAAATATGATCTGAAGCTGGTGTCTGTGAGCGGAGAGAGGGCCCCTCCAGGCACTCAACTGGGGCCTTGGAAACAATTAGGTGGGAGGAGCCCAGCATGGTAGGAAATCTAGCTCCAGGCTCAGAGGCCTGGAGTTCCAGCCCTGTTTTATCCATTTTATCAGTTAAATGTAGTGTCACTCTTGGAGTGCCAGGGAGGGTCAAAAGTACCCCCACGGGACGTTTTGCAGGCTCCAAATAGCAGCCACCTGCAGATGTGCATTGTTTCTTACCGTGTTTATTTCTTTTAACACACTTCCTTTCCTGTACCCACCAGCCTCTCAGAGTTCAAGGTGCCATCACTAGGGTCTGGGGAGGCAGAGGGTGGAGATGGTTGCTTTGCAGGAGAAGATGGTTGAATCTCACCATCCTGGGATGACTCTGACATATGGGGAAGTAAAGGCATCTCTCTTGGTCTCTCTCTCTCTCTTTTTTTTAAGGTAAAAATATCAGAAGAAAAGGCGTGAGGACCAAGAGCTCTGAGAAGGCTGCCAGTGATGATCACGGCGTCCCCCTGGCCCGTGACGCTGTCCGAGAGGGTGAGTGAGGTCCTCGATGTGCCTGCTGCCCCAGCTCAGTCTCCGGTCCTGGGGGGACATGGGCCCGGACACAGAAGCCGAGTTCTGAGTTGGGGGCGGGGGTGGGCCGGGGGTCCTCTGCCTCTTCTGAACCACCTATGGGTGAGGAATGGAGACATGCCTATCACTTCTCTTCTGCACGCACAGTAACTACACAGTCATTGAGTAACTCAAACTCATTAGCTTGACTAAGGCCATTTCTGAGTGTCCTGGAGCTCTCGGTTCCCTTCCCTGCCCTTCCCTCACGCCCTCCTCCTTGAAGACAACCTCATTTCCTTTCCTGCGGGGCCTCATAGCTGCCCACAGCCTTGTGTGCACATTTCTTCTCGCCCAACAAAACCTAGAGTCTCCAGGTTCAGAGGTCAAGTCTTTGACTCCCAAAGCACGTGATGCTAGGCCTGGTGTTTTACAGTCATGTAAAAATATTAGTCCTTCGTTTGCTTACGTTGGGATAGTCAAAGCCGTTAGTTCTAGACTCACGGACAAGCTCTGGCTCACTACTTACAGCTAATATTATTATTATTAGCTGTTACTATTACCATTTTTGTATCTGTTGCTCTAAATTGTGGTACCTCCGAAGACGTTTCTGCTGACATTAGTAATACTGAACATGTATTAAGCACTTGAGTGCTCAGTAATTGCTGTGCACTGGGCCTCTTACTTCACACCTCCTGATGTCCCTCTGAGTATTGTGGATAGTATTATTATCATTATTATTACCATCATCATATCAAAGATGAGGAAAATGAGACTCAGTAGTATGGGTCATTTGCCTACTGTTATGCGGCCTTCAGTTTGTAAAACAAGGATTTGAACTCCAGATTTTCTGATTCTAGGTGTTCTGCTTAGCAGCACAGCTGCTTGCCATATATAGAGCATTTCACAAATTTACATTTATAGAGGCAGGATCCGATTTCAGCTGCCATGTGAGCCCATAAACCATGTAACAGAGTTGATTGTCACAAAGGGAATTGTATGTTCCCTTAGGCACATTGTGATGATCTGGGGTTGGGTTTCCAACCAAGAATGTGCCATCAAAGATATTATAGATAGGACTAACAGCACATCCTAAAATAAAAACAGAAGTTCCGCAGCAGTGAACTTCTGCAACCACTTAATATATGGGAATTCTATTATGTCGTAAAGTGGGCGGTCGAGTCCTGGGCTCATTGCCCTTGGGAGGACCCAGCATATCCGGAGGGTGTGTGGAGGACCCAGGGGTGCTGGGGCTGTGTTTCTGTGGGTTTGCCCTGAGAGTGGAGTCCTTTGGGGTTTCCACTCAGTGGGTGGTAATGAGACTTCCACGTTGGGTGGGCCTCGGTATGACTTTTTGTCCCTTGGCCCCAACAGGCTGATAAAACACCAGCTGTTTCTCCAGACTACAAGCCACAGGGCTAGAGGGGCTTCTGGTCTGGCCTTCCCTCTCTAGGTCTGTTGCTGTCAGATCTGGGACCAGAGAGTTCTTTCTTATCTTGTTCATTCTTTGATGCTTTCAAAAGTATTTTAAAAAATATTTTTCCAGATTTCTTTTTTAGTAGCTTTAGCACAAGGGCTGGTTTGAATTATCTTATTTCTTCATTACCAGGGTTGGAAGTTGTTATAATTTCAAAAGGCATTTTCACAAAGATTTTTCTTTTTCAATGTATTGAATCGAAGTATAACTGATTTGCAAGTTGTTTTGGTTTATCATGTACAACAAAGTGATTTATACATACATACACATACATATGTATATATTCTTTTTCATATTCTTTTCCATTATGATTTATTATATAATGCTGAATATAGTTCCGTATGCTATACAGTAAGACCATGTGTTTAGAAAGATCACTCAGAATTTTAAAAAAATCTTGCTTTGTTGTTTTATCACAAAGACTTTTCAAGGCTCATTTCTGGACACAAATACATGTACACACACGCACACACACACACAAACACACACACACTGAAGTCTGAACTTGTCCCCTGTTTTGCCACACGCCCATTCCCTGTCTCCCACTCTGGACCACTGAGGATTGTTCCCCTGACCTTGACCTCAGAGCCCTGTCTGAACAGTTGGGACCCCGTTCTCAAAGGCAGCCTTTCTGGCTTTGATTCACTGAGTGTCCTAGAAGTGATTTTGGCCTGTGGACTTTATTCATAATGTTCTTCTATTAAAATGAAATTGAGAAATTGAGGAAAACCCTGGAGGAAAGAGAAGCAGCAGGGGCCCTGATGTGCAGATACAGGAGGGAGAAGGATGGTGATGAGGGGAGGTCGTGTGCAGGAGGCAGGTGGCACAGCCATTGGGGAACATGGGTCTGGACCAGGAGGGGTCACCTTGAGGTAAGCTGGGAAGAACAGGGCCTCAGATGGGCATCTGGGCAGGCTCAGGACCCCTCGTCCATCATTTTCTCAGCATCTCCTCTGGTCGTGCTGGGGCCTTGCTGGAGATTTTGCAGAATGACGGGGTGGGGAGGATGGTTGTCATCTACATCATGTCCAAGTTGGCAGGTGGAACAGATGGCATTTGCTTCATTTTCGGGGTGGTGGGTAGAGCAGATATTAAGCACACTGAGCTATGTGAGTGGATGGCATCAAAGGGCTCGAGTCAGATGTGGATTTGAAACCACAAAACCCAGATCGGAACTTGAACCCACTGTCTTTCAGGTCCTGTCTCAGGGCTTAATGAAGCTCAGGTTCTTTACGTCTCATCACAGAAAGAGTTCAGTGAGATTTTTTTAGAGAGATACACATTTCAGAGACAGAATGTGGTCTCTCTCAAAAAGTGAGAGGGGCTTTGGGAGGAACACACTGCACAGACAGAGTAGAAGGCGAGAAGCCCCCAAATATGGGGTGGGTAGTTTTTCTGGCCTGGGTAATTTCATAAGCTAATGAGTAGGAGCATTATTCCAACTGTCTTGGAGAAGGGGCGGAGATTTCCAGGAATTGGGCCAGCCCCCACTTTGGAGGTTTATGGCTCCTGGGGTGTGTCATTTAGCACCTAATATATTACAGGGACAGGCTTTCCTGGTGGCTCAGTGGGAAAGAATCTGCCTGCAAATGTTGGAGACGTGGGTTTGATCCCTGGGTCAGGAAGATCTCCTGGAGGAGGGAAAGGCTACCACTCCAGTATTCTTGCCTGGAGAGTTCCATGTACAGAGGAGCCTGGTGGACTACAGTCCGTGGGGTCTCAAAGAGTCAGACATAACTTAGCAACTAAACAACAACAACAACAAATTACGGGGAGCGGATGATGAGTTTCAAGGTCCTCTGGAAGTTGACTCTTCTGCCATCTTGTACCTAGTTGGTTCTAACCAGTTTTTGTTGGAGAGTCCCTTCTTCTGCAAGGAGGTCAAATCAGTCAATCCTAAAGGAAGTCAATCATGAATATTCATTGGAAAAATTGATGCTGAAGCTGAAGCTCCAGTACTTTGGCCACCTGATGGGAAGAGCCGACTTATTGGAAAATATCCTGGTGCTGGGAAAGATTGAAGGCAAAAGGAGAAGAGGGCAGCAGAGGATGAGATGGTTAGGTAGCATCACCAACTCAGTGGACATGAATTTGATCAAAATCTGGGGGACAGTGGAGGACAAAAGAGCCTGGTGTGCTGCAGTTCATAGGGTCACAAAGAGTTGGGCATGACTTAGCGACGGAACGACGACAATGGCTATGTCATTCTTTTAAAGTTTGTGCCCTGCTCCCTTCCCTCCTGTTTCAGACTCACCCTGAGAGAGTCCTAGTTTTAAGGGAGAGATGATGTACATGGCTATCACGATGACTAAGGATTAGTGTCATCTGTGGCAAGTCTCCAAAATACGTCTTGGATATTGTTCTTTAGTAGCATTTGCAGTGGTTGAATTACTGGTGTATTCTTCACATCTCAATCAATCTACAGCCTTTGCTGTATGACTTTTCCATTTCCTTTGTACAAGTTGAAAGCCCGTTGATTGTGGGCTGTCCATGTTCTTTGTGGAGGCGAATAGAATAAGGTGGACTGAAAAAGTGCAGTTCTGGGCTGAGTGCTTAAGAGACTTTGCTCATTTTCATTTTCTCCTTATTCCCTGCCATCTCCATGAGAAGAATACACACATCTAGCCCACTGGTCCAAGCAGCCTAGGAGATGAGTGAAGCAGATACGGGCCCAGTCTGCAGCCTGGAGCTACCAGCTGAGCCCAGCTGATCTGAAGACAGCTAAGAAATAAGTGCTTCCTGTGTGCCACTGGGAGTTTGTGGTTTGTTACACAGCAGTAGCTGACAGATACAGTAAAGAAGATCCTCATTATTTAAAAAGTGTTCTATTGAACATAATTTATTTGAACTCTAGGTGATGGACATTTAGATTGCTTTCAGTATTTTGCTACTGAAGGAGGAGTATTGCAGTGAACTTACCATGCATTGGTTGCAGAATAGCTCCTTGCCTGCCATTCAGAGCCCACCATGATTTGACCTATTTCTGGCCTCTGTCTCTCTTTTTTTCACCCAGATAAGAGCTTGTTTCTCAGACATGTCCTGTGCTGAAAGCTTGCTCATGTGTTTCTTTCCTCCAAAAGGAATTGAGCAAGCATCTCAGTTAGTGATGGAGAAGCAGCTTTGGGGTCAGGCTCTACCCTCACTGGCTGTGAGGCTCTGGGCTAGTTACTAAATCTCTATGACCCAGTTTCCTCCTCTGTAAAGAGGGGATAATATCTCCTTTATAGCGTTTTTGTGGAGATGAAATAACGTGTGCAGAGTGGAGCATACACAGTAAGCTCTCAGCAAACATTAGCTGTGATTTTTATTTGCTGTCTTGGGATTTTTTTCATGCCTTAGTTATAGGAGTTGGCAGATATTTTTAAAGGATCATAAATATTACACACTTTATTGGCCAGCAAGCAAAGTCCAGGCTATTATGTTGGTATTTAAATAACCATTAAAAAATATAAAAACCATTCTTATCTCGTGGGCCATGCAGACGCAGATGGTGACTGGATTTGGCCCTGATGAGGACTGTAGCTTGCTGGATTCTGCCTCAGAACTTGTTGTTGTTGTTCAGTGGCTCAGTCATGTGTCACTCTTTGGGACCCCATGGACTGCAGCGCTCCAGGCTCCTCTGTCCTCCACTGTCTCCCAGAGTTTGCTCAAACTCATGTCCACCGAGTCGGTGATGCTGTCCAACCATCTCATCCTCTGCTGCCCCCTTCTCCTTTGGCCTTCAATCTTTTCCAGCATCAGAGTCTTTTCCAGTGAGTTGGCTTTTCGCATCAGGTGGCTAAAGTATTGGAGCTTCAGCAACACTCCTTCCAGTGAATATTCAGGGTTTACTTCCTTTGGGACTGACTGGTTTGACCTCCTTGCAGTCCGAGGGAAGACTTCTTAGAACCTGATAGTTGTGCTAATGCTGCCTCCAGGAAGCCCGTCCTGATCGCCTGCACTTTGCTTTCCTGCATCTCTTCTGCATGGCCCTGGTCTTCTCCTCTGACACCACAGTGACTCCTGGGCCTGACTCTTCTGTCCTGGGAGGCTGTCAGTGCTTGCGAGCAGGATCTGTGTCTGCTTCACCTAAGGCTATGCCCAGTGTAGGAAGAAGCAACTGTTGATCAGGGTACTGTGCTTCGTCGCTCAGTCCTGTCTGACTCTTTGTGACCCCATGGACTGTGGCCCGCCAGGCTCCTCTGTCCATGGGATTCTCCAGGGAAGAATACTGGAGTGGATTGCCATGCCCTCTTCCAGGGGATCTTCCTGACCCAGGAATCGAACCCAGGTCTCCAGCATTGCAGGCAGATTCTTTACCCTCTGAGCCACTAGGGAAGCCCTTTGATCACACCCCGCACTGTGTCACACCTAGTGTTCAGGTGTAGAGAACAGGTGTTCCATGTATGCTGAAGCTGACTGTCCATGGTCCACATCCACAGGACGGGCTTTTCACAGGAAGTGTTCTTTGATCTGTAGGAAAGAAGCCTCATTTCCCACCATGATGGAAGTAAGATGATTTTTCAAAGCAGTACATGTTGTGAATGGAACACCCTCAGCGCTCTGACTTTGGCCTGGGTTGGGTGAGATTTGAGGCCCCTACCAGGTACCAGAAACCCAAATAAGACAGTAGGTATTGCGAGGGGACATCAGAGGGCAGACACACTGAAATCATAATCACAGGAAACTAGTTGATCTGATCACATGGACCACAGCTGAATGTGATCCGCTGGAGAAGGGAATGGCAAACCACTTCAGTATACTTGCCGTGAGAACCCCATGAACAGTATCAAAAGGGCAAAATGATAGGATACTGAATGAGGAATTCCCCAGGTCGGTAGGTGCCCAGTATGCTCCTGGAGATCAGTGGAGAAGTAACTCTAGAAGGAATGAAGGGATGGAGCAAAAGCAAAACCAATACCCAGTTGTGGATGTGACTGGTGATAGAAGCAAGGTCTGGTGCTGTAAAGAGCAATATTGCATAGGAACCTGGAATGTAGGTCCATGAATCCAGGCAAACTGGAGGTGGTCAAACAGGAGATGGCAAGAGTGAACATCGACATTCTAGGATTCAGTGAATTAAAATGGACTGGAATGGGTGAATTTAACTCAGATGACCATTATATCTACTACTGTGGGCAGGAATCCCTTAGAAGAAATGAAGTAGCCATCATGGTCAACAAAAGAGTCCGAAATGCTGTACTTGGATGCAATCTTAAAAACGACAGAATGATTTCTGTTCGTTTCCAAGGCAAACCATTCAATATTATAGTAATCCAGGCCATTGCCCCTACCAGTAATGCTGAAGAAGCCGAAGTTGAACGGTTCTATGAAGACCTACAAGACCTTTTAGAACGAACACCCAAAAAGATGTCCTTTTCATTATAGGGGACTGGAATGCAAAAGTAGGAAGTCAAGAAACACCTGGAGTAACAGGCAAATTTGGCCTTGGAGCATGAAATGAAGCAGGGCAAAGGCTAATAGAGTTTTGTCAAGAGAACGCACTGGTCATAGCAAACACCCTCTTCCAACAACACAAGAGAAGACTCTACACATGGACATCACCAGATGGTCAACACCGAAATCAGTTTGATTATATTCTTTGCAGCCAAAGATGGAGAAGCTGTATACAGTTAGCAAAAACAAGACCAGGAGCTGACTGTGGCTCAGATCATGAACTTCTTATTGCCAAATTCAGACTTAAGTTGAAGAAAGTAGGGAAAACCACTAGACCATTCCGATATGACCTCAATCAAATCCCTTATGATTATACAGTGGAAGTGAGGAATAGATTTAAGGGACTAGATCTGGTAGATAGAGTGCCTGATGAACTCTGGACGGAGGTTCGTGACATTGTACAGGAGACAGGGACCAAGACCATCCCCATGGAAAAGAAATGCAAAAAAGCAAAATGCTGTCTGAGGAGGCCTTACAAATAGCTGTGAAAAGAAAAGAAGTGAAAAGCAAAGGAGAAAAGGTAAGATATAAGCATCTGAATGCAGAGTTCCAAAGAATAGCAAGGAGAGATAAGAAAGCCTTCCTCAGTGATCAATGCAAAGAAATAGAGGAAAATAACAGAATAGGAAAAACAAGAGGTCTCTTCAAGAAATTTAGAGATACCAAGGGAACATTTCATGCAAAGATGGGCTCGATAAAGGACAGAAATGGTATGGACCTAACAGAAGCAGAAGATATTAAGAAGAGGTGGCAAGAATACACAGAAGAACTGTACAAAAAAGACCTTCACAACCAAGATAGTCACGATAACGTGATCACTGACCTAGAGCCAGACATCTTGGAATGTGAAGTCAAGTGGGCCTTAGAAAGCATCACTATGAACAAAGCTAGTGGAGGTGATGGAATTCCAGTTGAGCTATTTCAAATCTTGAAAGATAATGCTGTGAAAGTGCTGCACTCAATATGCCAGCAAATTTGGAAAACTCAGCAGTGGCCACAGGACTGGAAAAGGTCAGTCTTCATTCCAATCCCTAAGAAAGGCAACACCAAAGAATGCTCAAACTACCGCACAATTGCACTCATCTCACATGCTAGTAAAGTCATGCTCAAAATTCTCCCAGCCAGGCTTCAGCAATATGTGAACCGTGAACTCCCAGATGTTCAAGCAGGTTTTAGAAAAGGCAGAGGCACCAGAGATCAAATTGCCAGCATCTGCTGGATCATGGAGAAAGCAAGAGAGTTCCAGAAAAACATCTATTTCTGCTTCATTGACTATGCCAAAGCCTTTGACTGTGTGGATCACAATAAACTCTGGAACATTCTGAAAGAGATGGGAATCCCAGACCACCTGACCTGCCTCTTGAGAAACCTGTATGCAGGTCAGGAAGCAACAGTCAGAACTGTAAATGGAACAACAGACTGGTTCCAAATAGGAAAAGGAGTGCGTCAAGGCTGTATATTGTCACCTTGCTTATTTAACTTATATGCAGAGTACATCATGAGGAACACTGGGCTGGAAGAAGCACAAGCTGGAATCAAGATTGCTGGGAGAAATATCAATAACCTCAGATATGCAGATGACACTACCCTTATGGCAGAAAGCGAAGAGGAACGCAAAAGCCTCTTGTTGAAAGTGAAAGAGGAGAGTGAGAAGGTTGGCTTGAAGCTCAACATTCAGAAAACAAAGATCATGGCATCTGGTCCCATTACTTCATGGGAAATAGATGGAAAAACAGTGGAAAGGCAGTGTCAGACTTTATTTTTTTGGGCTCCAAAATCCCTGCGGATGCTGATTGCAGCCATGAAATTAAAAGACGCTTACTCCTTGGAAGGAAAGTTATGACCAACCTTGATAATATATTGAAAAGCAGAGACATTACTTTGCCAACCAAGGTCCGTCTAGTCAAGGCTATGGTTTTTCCCGTGGTCATGTATGGATATGAGAGTTGGACTGTGAAGAAAGCTGCGCGCCGAAGAATTGATGCTTTTGAACTGTGGTGTTGGAGAAGACTCTTGAGAGTCCCTTGTACCGCCAGGAGATCCAACCAGTCCATTCTAAGGGAGATCAATCCTGGGTGTTCATTGGAAGGACTGATGCTAAAGCTGAAGCTGCAATACTTTGGCCACCTCATGCGACGAGTTGACTCACTGGAAAAGACTCTGATGCTGGGAAAGGTTGGGGGTGGGAGGAGAAGGGGACGACTGAGAGTGAGATGGCTGGATGGCATCACCGACTCTGTGGAAATGAGTTTGAGTGAACTCCGGGAGTTGGTGATGGACAGGGAGGCCTGGCGTGCTGTGATTCATGGGGTCGCGGAGAGTCGGACACGACTGAGCGACTGAACTGAACTGAACTGAACTGAACCAGGTACCATGCTTAGAGATTGTGTGTGTGTATGTGTGTGTGTGTGTGTATGAAACTTGAGGATTTTCTTTGTATCATAGACTCATTGGAAGAGACCCTGATGCTGGGAAAGTTGGAAGGCAGGAGGAGAAGAGGGTGACAAGATGAGATGGTTGGATGGCATCACCAACTCAGTGGACATGAGTTTGAGCAAGCTCCAGGAGATGAAGGACAGGGAAGCCTGGCATTCTGCAGTCCATGGGGTCACAAAGTCGGCCATGACTAAGCAACTGAATAACAAGAACAGATTTAAAGTTGTTTCGTCTTTTGGAGAATTGTTTTTTTCTTCTATTGTGTATTGACTTTGTTTAAATGACTACTTTTTGACTTAAAAAATCTATTTTGTGTGACATTAAGGAAATTTTTTAGCAATTTGAGGCCTTGGATTATCTTTTGAAAGACCTGGAACCATGTAGGAACATAGAATGATCTGTTCCTTGAAAGTATGAAAAGACTAGGCTGTAAATTCATCTGAGCTGGACACTTTCCATAGAGGAAATTCTTTGATAATGCTTCATTTTCTTTCATGGTTCCTGATCTATCGGGTTTTCTATTCTTTTGAGTTTATACTGAAAATTTTATTTTTCAAGATAAAATTTAATATATTAAATTAATATATATTTTGAAATTTGTTCATTTAATTTAGAGCAGTTTTTTCACACTTAGAGAAAAATGAGAGGGAAGAATTCCCATGTACCTCCCTCCAGCTCTGGCTTCCATTATTAGTAACACCTTGCATTCATGTGGTACATTTGTTAAAACTGAGTAGAGTCTGGCACTAGTGGTAAAGAACCTGCCTGCCAGTGCAGGAGACATAAGAGACATGGGTTTGATCCCTTTGTCGGGAAGATCCCCTGGAAGAGGGCATGGCAGCCCACTCCAGTATTCTTGCCTGGAGAATCCCATGGACAGAGGAGCCTGGTGGGCCACCATCCATAGGGTCGCGCAGAGTCGGACACGACTGAAGCAACTTAACACACACCCAGCTTCTTATTAGCTAAAGTCTGTAGTTTGCATTAGTGTTTACCCTTCTTGTTAACATTCTATGGGTTTGGAAAAAGGCATAATGACTAGTAACTGCCATGTATAACAGCAAATAGTTTCACTGCCCTGGAAGTCTCCTGTGCTCATCCTGTTCATTCTTCCTTCCTCCAGACCTCTGGCAACCAGTGTCTCCAGAGATTTGTCTTTTCCGAAATGTCATGTGGTTGGCCTCACACAGCGTGCACCCTTTAAAGAGTGGTTTCTTTCACTTAGCAGTTTACATTTAAGGTTCGTCCATGTCTTTTCATGGCTTGCTTGAGAGCTCATTTCTTTTGATCGTGGAATAATATTCCATTATATGGCTGCACTACATACATTTGCTTATTCATCTGTTGAAGGACATCCCCGTTGCTTCCAAATTTTGGCAATTAAGAATAGAACTGCTCTGAATATTCATGTGCAGGTTTTTGCGTGAGCATAAATTCTCAGCTCATTTGAGTAAATACCAGGGATGGTGACTGCTGGATCACATGATAAGAGTATGTTTAGTCTTATAATGAGTTTTGTCACTTAAGAAAAAAATTCAGTGTTCCCTCTCTCCCTTGTTTTGTATATTTTCAAGTTTTTTTCTGTCCATTCAGTGTGTACTTTACATTTGTTGCCACATCACCATCACTGGTATAATTTTCCACAGTGGTATTTCTGCTCATACTGCTTTGTGTAGGATATTTCCTACTTTTATTGTGAGATAACACATACTTATGGAAAAAGTCCACTAAATATATGTTCCATTAACAAATATTTATAAAGCCAGTCCCTATGTAACCATCACCTGGCTCCAGAAGCCAAACCATTGTCAATCTCCCTATCCAGCGTTTAACCCTTCAACTGTAGAGGTTACCTCCCTCCCAACTTTGTTAACATCTCCTCAGCTTTCTTCATAGTTTAACCACTTCTATTTGTATTTCTAAATTAGTGTGTTTGACCTGTTTTTGAAATTTATCTCAGTGAAATCATGCCGTGTACATTTCTATCACTGTTACGCTTTTTTGGTTCATTCATTTTTATTCCATCATAGAAATACTCAGCAATTTCTTTATCCATTTTAATGCTGAAGGACATTTGACATGTTTTCAATTTCTTTCTTTTATGAAGAGGGTTGCCAATGAAAACTCTAAACACAAACGCTGGTGCCCATGGGCTTGCGTTTCTCCTGGTGTGTATACAGTTAGCCGTGAAAAGACTGGGTTCGACTTGACTGTTGAACAAATGCTTGGGTGTTTTCCTCCCTGATCTTTCCATCCTAATTTTCCATCAGCAGGGTGTGGGGCCGCCGTGGTTCCACATCCCGAACAACTATTGTGTGATCACACTTTAATATTTTGCCAGTCTGTTGTTGTGTAGTCACTAAGTTGTGTCTGACTCTTCTTTGACCCCAAGGAGCATAGCTTGCCAGGCTCCTCGTTTCTGGGATTCTCCAGGCAAGGATACTGGAGTGGGTTGCCATTTCCTTCTCCAGGGGGTCTTCCCAACCCGGGGGTTGGACTCACATCTCCTACACTGCAGGCAAATTCTTTAACACCGAGCCAGCAGTGAAGCCCAATCTACTGGGTGTATAATGGCAATTCATTGTGATTTCATTCCATTTCCTAAGTTCCAATGAGTTTGAACATCTTTTCATATATTTATTTGTCATTTAAATATCTTTTTGGATGAAGTTCCTGTTCAATTTTTTTCTTTTAGATTTATGTATTCAAGTATGAGTTTTGACTTTATATTGTTTGTCCCAAATATATTCTTGTTTTTGTGGCTTAATTTTTGTTCCTATGGACTCTTTTAATAAATGGAAATTCTTAACTGTGATATAGTCATATATATCTTCTTTATGGTTGCTACTCTTTATATTGCTTTCTAATGCTTTCTTACACCTTTTTTCTCTTTCTCATTTAGGTCTTTATATACTTGGATTGGATTTTGTTTGTTTGTGATATGAGATTGAAGTTCGATTTAATTTTTTTCTTGTAAGTACCTAAAGGGAATAGTCATTCTTTCCCCACTGTTTTGCGTGCTACCCTTGTGTGCTGGATATCAAGAGTCTATAAATGCTTGGCTTTGTTTTGGGCTCTCAGTTCTGTTTTTTATCATTAATTCGTTTTTATACTCATCCATGAAACATCTCGCTATTGTAGCCTCATAATAAATCTTGGTAACTGAGAGAGCAGAACTTTGTTATTCTTCAATAGTTGTGGTTACTCTTGATTCACGAGTGTGTGTCTGCACACAGATATTTGCACCATCTAGTCAAGTTCTTTGGGCTTCCCTGGTGGCTCAGACAGGGAAGAATCTGCCTGCAGTGTGGGATACCCAGGTTCGATCCCTGGTTCAGGAAGATCCCCTGGAGAAGGGAATGGCTACCCACTCCAATATTCTTGCCTGGAAAATCCCATGGACAGAGGGGCCTGGCAGTCTACAGTCCACGGGATGGCAAAGAGTTGGACACGACTGAACAACTAAATGGCAGCCCACTCCAGTGTTCTTGCCTGGAGAGTCCCAGGGACGGCGGAGCCTGGTCGGCTGCCGTCTATGGGGTCGCACAGAGTCGGACACGACTGAAGCGACTTAGCAGCAACTTAGCAGCAGAACAACTAAAGCTTTCACTTTCACTTTTTCAGTCAGGCTCTTTAAAACCTTCCCTGGAATTTAGATTTGAGTTGCATTAATTCCAGAAAATCAGTCTGGAGAGGATTTACATATTTACATTGAGTTTTCTAATCCATGAACATGATATATCTCCTTATTTCTTAGATCTTTAAAAATATCTCTCAATATATGGGTCTTCCACATTTTTAATAGATTTATTCTTAGATAGTTGCTCTTCTGTGAATCTTTTAATTTCAGTTTTCTAATGCTTTATTGATAGCGTTCAGTTCAGTTCAGTTCAGTTGCTCAGTCATGTCTGACTCTTTGAGACCCCATGAATCACAGCACGCCAGGCTTCCCTGTCCATCACCAACTCCCGGAGTTCACTCAAACTCATGTCCATCGAGTTGGTGATGCCATCCAGTCATCTCATTCTCTGTCATCCCCGTCTCCTCCCACCCCCAATTCTTCCTAGCATCAGACTCTTTTCCAGTGAGTCAACTCGACGCATGAGGTGGCCAAAGTATTGGAGTTTAAGCTTCAGCATCAGTCCTTCCAATGAACACCCAGGATTGATCTCCTTTAGAATGGACTGGTTGGATCTCCTTGCAGTCCAAGGGACTCTCAAGAGTCTTCTCCAGCACCAGCGTTACAGTAATACAATTGATCTTTGAATGTTGATTTTATACCTGGTAACCTTGCTAAAGTCTTATTAACTATAAATTTGTTTGCATATTAACTTAGATTTGGGTACAAAAATCAGTATATACTAAACAATGACAATTTTCTTATTCTTTTCCATTTTTAAGGTTTTTATTTATTTTCCTCCTACTTCATTGGCAAAGACCATAGTTCAAAAATAGTAGCTCTTTCTTTGTATGTTTTAATTATGTCTTTGGATTTTTGGTTTTCTATGTTTTTCCCCCCTAGCATATCTTTTTTTTTTTTTTTGGCAAATGCAGGCCTTGTCTCTGGCACTATACTTAGGATGAACAATTTATAGGAAAACATTTTCCTGGTTATTACATCAAATCACATTATTTCTTTTGGAGTTTTTTAAATGGTGTACCTCTTTCAATGTTCTTCTTGTGGAATTTTTGTTCTTCACAGACTAAAAGTTAGTATTTGCTCTTTCAGTTCAGTTCAGTCACTCAGTCATGTCCGACTCTTTGCGACCCCATGAATCATAGCACACCAGGCCTCCCTGTCCGTCATCAACTCCCGGAGTTCACTCAAACTCATGTCCATCGAGTCGGTGATGCCATCCAGCCATCTCATTCTCTGTCGTCCCCGTCTCCTCCCACCCCCAATCCCTCCCAGCATCAGACTCTTTTCCAGTGAGTCAACTCGTCGCATGAGGTGGCCAAAATATTGCAGTTTCAGCTATAGCATCAGTCCTTCCAATGAACACCCAGGATTGATCTCCTTTAGAATGGACTGGTTGGATCTCCATGCAGTCCCAGGGACTCTCAAGAGTCTTCTCCAACACCACAGTTCAAAAGCATCAATTCTTCGGCGATCAGCTTTCTTCACAGTCCAACTCTCACATTCATACATGACCACGGGAAAAACCATTGCCTTGACTAGATGGACCTTGGTTGGCAAAGTAATGTCTCTGCTTTTTAATATGCTGTCTAGGTTGGTCATAACTTTCCTTCCGAGGAGTAAGCGTCTTTTAATTTCCTGGCTGCAGTCAGCATCTGCAGTGATTTTGGAGCCCAGAAAAATAGTCTGACACTGTTTTTCCATCTATTTCCCATGAAGTGATGGGACCAGATGCCATGATCTTTGTTTTCTGAATGTTGAGCTTTAAGCCAAACTTTTCACTCTCCTCTTTCACTTTCATCAAGAGGCTTTTTAGTTCCTCTTCACTTTCTGCCATAAGGGTGGTGTCATCTGCATATCTGAGGTTATTGATATTTCTCCCGGCAATCTTGATTCCAGCCTGTGCTTCTTCCAGCCCAGCGTTCCTCATGATGTATTCTGCATATAAGTTAAATAAGCAGGGTGACAATATACAACCTTGCTGCTGCTGCTGCTAAGTCACTTCAGTCGTGTCCGACTCTGTGTGACCCCATAGATGGAAGCCCACCAGGGTCCCCCATCCCTGGGATTCTCCAGGCAAGAACACTGGAGTGGGTTGCCATTTCCTTCTCCAATGTGTGAAAGTGAAAAGTGAAAGTGAAGTCGCTCAGTCGTGTCCGACCCTTAGCAACCCCACGGACTGCAGCCTACCAGGCTCCTCCATCCATGGGATTTTCTAGGCAAGAGTACTGGAGTGGCTTGCCATTGCCTTCTCCGATACAACCTTGATGTACTCCTTTTCCTGTTTGGAACCAGTCTGTTGTTCCATGTCCAGTTCTGACTGTTGCTTCCTGACCTGCATACAGGTTTCTCTTTAGTCAGCTTTAAATCAGGTAGTATCCAGTCAGATTTTCTTCCCTGGAGACAGTCTAAGCCTTTCCTCAGATCTGAAAATGTTGACCTAGTCAGTGTGCAAACCCCTAGTACAGTCTCCACCTTCTAGCAGCCTTTTCTCTTTTACATATTTTTGCTCTTCTGTGGTGCCAGCTTCTTCCCTCACTGCTGGGTCACAGACAGTCCGGCCCGATGGGATTCATGGGGACTTATAATCGCCTCCATGAGCTGTTATCACTGTTCTTCTTGTCCCCACACCGTCAGACTGTCACACCTCCCCCTGCATCCTGTCCAGTTGTGTTTTAAGGATTTCTGATCCAAACAGTTGTGGAAACTTGGCTAGCGGGCAAGGTGAGCACTTGGCCACCTCAGAAAGCCACGCCTGGGCTTCAGAGATAGGTGTCCCATTTTCTAGTTGCTGCAGACCCTGGGTTTCGTGAACAGAAGCATGCAAGAGGGCTGAAGGGTCTTCTGTCCTCCCTCGGTCACCTCCGTTTTTTCCCTCAGTTGTCTCCATTGCACTCACGTGTGGTGGATGTCCTTCCACCTCTGGCATTAGGTTGAAGCACTGTTGGGGGTCTTTCCTTATCTGCATCTTTATAGGTTTCTAGGATGGGTTTGGGAGAGGTTGCAGAATTTTAATCTAGAGTTCCCCCAAGGTCTATGATGCCTGTACAGCTGGTGACTTTATGAGTAAATAACCCTGAACACATTATGAGAAGGTTTTTCCTTTTGATATCCCTTAAAAAACTTTTCATTTGAAATAATTATAAACCCACAAAAAGCTGCAAACAAATGGGTCTTATGCAACCTTCAGTGCTGACGTTTTGTGTAACTGGTACGATAACAAAATCTGGCCATTGGTATTGCTACAATCCACAGAGCATGTTCAGATTCTGCTAGTTACACAGGTACACACACGTGTGTGTGTGTGTGTGTGTGTTTGTGTGGTCTGGAGCAGTTGCACCATATGTACTTTCATTGAAATGAGCGCTACAGATCTAGACAGTTCTATCACCTTAATGCTTCCTGGTGCTGTCCCCTTTGTAGTCACACCCTTCCTCCCCTGGTCCCTAACTCCTCAACCACTGATTTGTGCCCCATTTCTGTAATTTTATTTTTTAATAATGTTAGATAAATGGAATCATACAGTATACAGCTTTTTTTTTTTTTTTTGGTTTTATCCTTTCAGCGTAATTCTGAACTGGATACATAGACTTACTTTTGTATTAATATATTGTAATGAACTTCCCAGGTGGCATTAGTAGTAAAGAATCCGCCTGCCGATACAGGAGATGTAAGAGACGTGGGTTTGATCCCTGGATCAGGAAGATCCCCTGGAGGAAGGCATGGCAACCCACTCCAGTATTCTTGCCTGGAGATTTCCTATGGACAGAGGAGACTGGCTGGCTACAATCCATAGGGTTGCGAAGAGTCAGATATGACTGAAGCAAGTTAGCAAGCACACAGGATTTTGTAATAGACAAAAAAAAAACTAAGCTTGTTAAAAAAAATTATTATTGATGTGTACCACGCATACGGAAAAGTCTAGGAATCATAAGGGCATAACTCACTGGTTGTCACCTACACCACTCCCATGTGATGAGAATGCACCATTGTAACTGTCATTTAGATTGGAAATAGAACATGATCAGAATCTCTGGGAATCCTTCTCAAAGATAACCACTGTCAGAGATGATTTTTACCTGTTTTGAACTTAAATTCATGCATTGTATGAATCATACATTGTATTCTCTTTGTGGCTAATTTCTTTCAGTCAGTATTTTGTTGATGAGATTCATCCATATTGTGTAGAGCTATGGCTCATTTATTTTCATTAGTTTATAGTTTTCTATTGCATGACTGTGCTATGCTGTACTTAGTCACTGACTATCCCACAATTTATTCATTCTCATATTAGTGGACATTTGAATTGTTTTCAGTTTTTAGCTATTACATATAGTTCTGCTAGGATCATTCTTGCATGAGTCTTTTGGCATATGCATGAACATGTTTCTGTTAGGTATACACCTAGAAGTAGAATTACTTCCCTGGTGGCGCTAGTGGTAAAGAACCCACCAGCAGTGCAAGAGACATAAGAGATGAGGGTTTGATCCCCTGGTTAGGAAGATCTCCTGGTGGAGGGCGCAGCAATCCACTTCAGTATTCTTTCCTGGAGAATCCCCAGGGACAGAGGAGCCTGGCAGGCTATAGTCCATAGGGTCACAAAGTGTTGGACACGACTGAGTATCTGGATACAGCACATGGCATGAGTACCTGGAGTAAGTACTCCTAGAGAGTTTTCCAAATTGGTTGTACCAGTTAACACTTGTGCCAGCGGTGTTGCTTCATTTCTGCACCAACATTTGATAATATGCCTTTCTTGTTGCTGTTCAGACCCTCAGTCGTGTCCGACTCTTTGCTACCCCATGGACTGCAGCACGCCAGGCTTCCCTGTCCTTCATCATCTCCCGGAGCTTGCTCAAACTCATGTCCATTGAGTTGGTGATACCATCCAACTATCTCATCCTCTGTCATCCCCTTCTCCGCCTGCCTTCAATCTTTCCCAGCATCAGGGTCTTTTCTAATGAGTCGGGTCTTTTCTAATGAGTCAGCTCTTTGCATCAGGTGGCTAAAGTACTGAAGCTTCAGCTTCAGCATCAGTCCTTCCAGTGAATATTCAGGACTGATTTCTTTTAGGATTGACTAGTTTGATCTATTTGAGGTCGAAGGGACTCTCAAGAGTCTTCTCCAACACCACAGTTCGAAAGCATCAATTCTTCAGCGCTCAGCTTTCTTTATGGTTCAACTCTCATATCCATACATGACCACTGGAAAAACCATAGCTTTGACTATGCAGATCTTTGTTGGCAAATTAATATCTTTGCTTTTTAATATGCTGTCTAGGTTTCCCTTGTCTTTCTAGTTGTATTCATATTGTTGGGTGTGTACTGGTATCTCATGGTCATCTTAATCTTCATCATTCTCCTGAAGGCTAATGACTCCTGTTTAGTCACCTTTCGCAAAGAGTTGGACGTGACTGAACGACTGAACTGAACTGAAGACATCTTTTTTTGTGAATGCCTCTTCAGGTCTTTTGCTCGTTGTTCTTATCAATAATTGAGTTTTTATTTTTTTGTCTGTTTGCTTTTCTTAAAATTATTGTGGCTGTGAGTCTTTCATTATACATTTGCAGTGTTGTTGTTCAGCCGCTAAGTTGTGTCTCTTTGTGACCCCGTGGACTACAGTACACGAGGCCTCTCTGTCCCTGTCTGTCTCCCAGAGTTTGCCCAAGTTCGTGTCCATTGATTCGGTGATGCCATCCAACCACCTCATCCTCTGCTGTCCTGGTCCCCTTTTGCCTCCAGTCTTTCCCAGCATCAGGGTCTGGGCAGGGCATGGCTCATAGCTTCATTGAGTTATGCAAGCCCCTTCACCAAGACAAGGCAGTGATCCAGGAAGGGGGCACATTTGCATAGTAAATACCTTTTTTGCACTCTTTGGCTTTCTTTTTCATTCAGTACTCTTGAGTAACAGATCTTCTTAAATTTGATGTAGAACAATCGTCAATATTTCCTTTCTTACTTTTGTTTTATGTTTAAGCCATTTTTTAATGTACATGAAGATCATGAATTTATTTTTTTGTGTTATTTGTAGCAATGAAATTTCTTTTGACATTATATATTTCCATTAAAGTTACTTGACATAAATAGAAATTAAGTAATAGTAGTTAATAATGCATAGAAAGATTCATGAAGATGATACACAAGGGATTGAGGTTTGAGAAATGCTTTTTCAAGCCAGTAATTTCTTTTTTGGCTTTATAAGCAATATGTAAAGAGCAGACTGAATGCAGAGTTCCAAAGAATAGTAAGGAGAGATAAGAAAGCCTTCCTCAGTGATCAATGCAAAGAAATAGAGGAAAACAACAGAATAGGAAAAACAAGAGATCTCTTCAAGAAAATTAGAGATTCCAAGGGAACATTTCATGCAAAGATGGGCTCGATAAAGGACAGAAATGGTATGGACCTAACAGAAGCAGCAGATATTAAGAAGAGGTGGCAAGAATACACAGAAGAACTGTACAAAAAAGATCTTCATGACCAAGAGAGTCACGATAACATGATCACTGACCTAGAGCCAGACATCTTGGAATGTGAAGTCAAGTGGGCCTTAGAGAGCATCACTACAAACAAAGCTAGTGGAGGTGATGGAATTCCAGTGGAGCTATTTCAAATCTTGAAAGATGATGCTGTGAAAGTGCTTCACTCAATATGCCAGCAAATTTGGAAAACTCAGCAGTGGCCACAGGACTGGAAAAGGTCAGTCTTCATTCCAATCCCAAAGAAAGGCAATGTCAAAGAATGCTCAAACTACCGCACAGTTGCACTCATCTCACGCGCTAGTAAAGTCATGCTCAAAATTCTCCAAGCCAGGCTTCAGCAATATGTGAACCGTGAACTCCCAGATGTTCAAGCAGGTTTTAGAAAAGGCAGAGGCACCAGAGATCAAATTGCCAACATCCGCTGGATCATGGAGAAAGCAAGAGAGTTCCAGAAAACCATCTATTTCTGCTTCATTGACTGTGCCAAAGCCTTTGACTGTGTGGATCACAATAAACTATGGAACATTCTGAAAGAATGGGAATACCATTCCACCTGACCTGCCTTTTGAGAAACCTGTATGCAGGTCAGGAAGCAACAGTTAAAACTGTACATGGAACAATAGACTGGTTCCAAATAGGAAAAGGAGTATGTCAAGGCTGTATATTGTCACCTTGCTTATTTAACTTATATGCTGAGTACATCATGAGGAACCCTGGGCTAGAGGAAGCACAAGCTGGAATCAAGATTGTTGGGAGAAATATCAATAACCTCAGATATGCAGATGACACCACCTTTATGGCAGAAAGTGAAGAGGAACTAAAAAGCCTCTTGATGAAAGTGAAAGAGGAGAATGAAAAGGTTGGCTTGAAGCTCAACATTCAGAAAACAAAGATCATGGCATCTGGTCCCATCACTTCATGGGAAATAGATGGAAAAACAGTGGAAACAGTGTCAGACTTTATTTTTTTGGGCTCCAAAATCACTGCAGATGCTGATTGCAGCCATGAAATTAAAAGACGCTTACTCCTTGGAAGGAAAGTTATGACCAACCTAGATAGTATATTAGAAAGCAGAGACATTACTTTGCCAACAAAGGTCCGTCCAGTCAAGGCTGTGGTTTTTCCCGTGGTCATGTATGGATGTGAGAGTTGGACTGTGAAGAAAGCTGATCACCGAAGAATTGATGCTTTTGAACTGTGGTGCTGGAGAAGACTCTTGAGAGCCCCTTGTACTGCAAGGAGATCCAACCAGTCCATTCTAAAGGAGATCAATCCTGGGTGTTCATTGGAAGGACTGATGCTAAAGCTGAAACTCCAATACTTTGGCCACCTCATGCGGCGAGTTGACTCACTGGAAAAGACTCTGATGCTGGGAAAGGTTGGGGGTGGGAGGAGAAGGGGACGACGGAGAATGAGATGGCTGGATGGCATCACCGACTCTGTGGACATGGGTTTGAGTGAACTCCGAGAGTTGGTGATGGACAGGGAAGCCTGGCGTGCTGTGATTCATGGGGTCGCGGAGAGTCGGACGCGACTGAGCGACTGAACTGACTGAACTGAGCTGAAAGAGCAGACTAGTAATTTTCCATGACAACGCGGACACAGTGATTGTTAGCTCTGCTGGATTGTAATACACATTCAGTCATTACACAGGAAACATCAGTTGGGCTTTGGGATTCGGCGATGAGAGCTCACAGTTTCTGCCCTGTGATATTCAGTATGGTTTATACCTTGTTTAGGATGAGTGGGGCCACCACTGATCTGAGGTGGGAGCCTCCAGACTGCTGCGGCTCTGGGCAGGCTTCAGGCGTGAGAGGCTTCCACCAGCATGAGCTGATACCCTTCCCCTGAGAGTTTCCTCTGCCTGTCCCCTGGGGCCTGGGAAACAGAATCCTGGGTTTGTGTAGCCTTACAGGAAAACCAACTCACTGGAAAGACCTTGATGCTAGGAACGATTGAAGGCAAAAGGAAAAGGGGACGGCAGAGGATGAGATGGTTAGATAGCATCACTGACTCAATGGACATGAGTTTGAGCAAACTCCAGGAGCTAGTGAAGAACCGGAGAGCCTGGTGTGCTGCAGTTCATGGGGTCATCAAGAGTCAGACATGACTTAGCGACTGAACAGTGACAGGAAAGAGACACCAGTCAACCAGGTTCGGAGGGTATCAGAAGATTCACTTGGGAACTTTAAATTAAGGCCTGGGCCCTTCTCTAGTCCCATGGATCACAGTCTCTGAGGAGCGGTCTGCACATATCTTTTTCCCCCCAGAAGATTCTGTGTTTTTTTTTTTTTGCATAATCATAGGATTGTTTTTTAATTGGAGGATAATTTCTTTACAGTGTTAGTTTCTGCTGTGCAACAG
Source organism: Moschus berezovskii (assembly GCF_049115385.1). Lineage (NCBI taxonomy): Eukaryota > Metazoa > Chordata > Mammalia > Artiodactyla > Moschidae > Moschus > Moschus berezovskii. The sequence continues at coordinate 89,459,304 of NC_142471.1, read as the reverse complement.
CGTGAATCAGCTGTGATGTCGTTGTTTGCTGTTCTTTAGTCGCTCAGTCCTGTCTGACTCTTTTGTGACCCCATGGACTGTAGCCCACCAGGTTCTTCTGTCCATGGGATTTGCCAGGCAAGAATACTGGAGTGGGCTGCCATCCCCTTCTCCAGGGGATCTTCCCAACCCAGGGATTGAACCTGAGTGTCCTGCACCCTTATGGCAGAAAGTGAAGAGGAACTCAAAAGCCTCTTGATGAAAGTGAAAGAGGAGAGTGAAAAGGTTGGCTTGAAGCTCAACATTCAGAAAACAAAGATCATGGCATCTGGTCCCATCACTTCATGGGAAATAGATGGAAAAACAGTGGAAACAGTGTCAGACTTTGTTTTTTTGGGCTCCAAAATCACTGCAGATGCTGATTGCAGCCATGAAATTAAAAGACGCTTGCTCCTTGGAAGGAAAGTTATGACCAACCTTGATAGTATATTAGAAAGCAGAGACATTACTTTGCCGACCAAGGTCCGTCTAGTCAAGGCAATGGTTTTTCCCGTGGTCATGTATGGATGTGAGAGTTGGACTGTGAAGAAAGCTGATCGCCGAAGAATCGATGCTTTTGAACCGTGGTGTTGGAGAAGACTCTTGAGAGTCCCTTATACTGCAAGGAGATCCAACCAGTCCATCCTAAAGGAGATCAGTCCTGGGTGTTCATTGGAAGGACTGATGCTAAAGCTGAAACTCCAATACTTTGGCCACCTCATGAGACGAGTTGACTCACTGGAAAAGACTCTGATGCTGGGAAAGGTTGGGGGCGGGAGGAGAAGGGGACGACGGAGAATGAGATGGCTGGATGGCATCACCGACTCTGTGGACATGAGTTTGAGTGTACTCCGGGAGATGGTGATGGACAGGGAGGCCTGGCGTGCTGTGATTCATGGGGTCGCGGAGAGTCGGACACGACTGAGCGACTGAACTGAACTGAACTGTCCTGCACTGCAGGCAAATTGTTTATCATTGAAACACTCAGGAAGCCCGAATCAGCTGTAAGTATCCACATATCCCTCCCTCTTGAGCCTGCCTCCCACCCCACCTCCCATCCCCTACTCTCGGTCATCAGAGAGCACCGAGCTGGCCCCCCTGTGCTGTACAGCAGCTCCACTGGCTCGCTGTTCCCCATACAGTGGTGTGTGTGTCAGTGCTCCGCCCTCAACGCTTCCTGTCTTCTCTTCCCCCACTGCGTCTACAAGTCTGTTCGCTACATCTGTCTCTATTCCTGCCCTGCAGATAGGTCTGTCTTACAGAGTGAAGTAACCCAGAAGGTTCTGAGGTTGGCTCAGGGTGACAACCGCAGTCTTGAAGAGTCCAGAAGTCAGGGAGGAGCTTTCCAAGGATGATTAGATAAGGCTGGGATTAGCTCCTTTGCAAGACTGCGAGGGAAGCATCCCCCTTGAGAAGTCAGCGGCTTCTGAGACAGGCAAAGAGCCACTGCAAACACTTTTTCTCCACAGTCTCACTGATCAAAGGGAATGTTAGGTTCAGAAAGGCAAAGAAAGGAATGTCCTAAGTCAGAGCTATTCGGTTTATAGGCGACCACGAAAGCAGAGTTCAGGATGGCTGTGAACTGGCCCCTGGCAGTGCCCTCGAGGTCTTGGAGAATTCTTTGCTCTGTTTCCAGCAGACACCGCTGCAGGCCAGAAGGCCTTGGACTCATCTCCCTTCTGCCAACTGGTGAAGGCCTGTCTCAGCGCTACTTCCTGTCTTGCATGTGACCCCAAATGCCATCACGAAACTTGCATTTGTATCACATTCTTGAGTTTCCAAGTCAAAGAGAGGTGGTGCAAAGACTGTGCCTGGCATTTTAGGTCACACTTGACTTTCAAATTCTAACTCAGGCACTTGTGTGCTCAGTCACTTAGTCCTGTCTGATTTTTGGCGACCCCCTGGACTGTAGCCTGCCAGGCTCCTCTGTGCATGGAATTTTCCAGGCAAGAATAACGGAGTGGGTTGCCATTCTATCCTCTAGGGGATTCTCTCAACCCAGGGATCGAACGCGTGTTTCCTGCATCTCCTGCATTGGCAGGCAGATTCTTTACCACTGAGCCACCTGGGAAGTCCAACCGCTTAGGAGCTGCTTAACTCTGTGAGCTTCTTTGAGTCTTCTTTATGTGTGGACCGGGGCTGGTACTGGCCATCTCTCATGGTCCTTGTGAAGGCTGAATGACAAAGTGTCTGCAGAGGCTCTGGCTCACAGTGGTTGCTTGCACTGCTCCCCAAGTCACTCCCCTTTTAAAATAATTCTCCTGACTTTCATAACGGCCTTCCCTCCAGACAGATTGAGGGCTTGGGAGTGGGATGTTGGGATGGGTGCTCCCGACTCCAAATTCCAGCTTCTCCACTCTGTTCTGACTGTGCCCTGTAACTTCCAGGTCACAGACTGAATGCCACGAGCACTTCTGATTTGTCAGTGAGCTGGTATGTGCCTGTGGTAATCGACAGGGTGATAATAAGGAATCTGTGCCATAGTGCACTTGTGCTAAGTCACTGCAGTTGTGTCTGACTCTTTGCGACTCTATGGACGGTAGCCCACCTGCAGGGCTCCTCTGTCCATGGGATTCTCCGGGCAAGAACACTGGAGTGGGTTGCCAGGCCCTGCTCCAGGGGATCTTCCTGACCCAGGGATCAAACCTGCGTCTCTTATGTCTCTTGCATTGGCAGGCAGGTTCTTTACCACCAGTGCCACCTGGGAAGCATGCCATAGTGGTGCTGTCCTTTTTGTAGAGTGGCTGCAGTGCAGAGAGTTTTACTTAGGGACGGATTTGCTGGAACGCATGGGCCTGGTCGGAGGTGAGGTGTAGAATGAGGCAGAGGTCCCCTCTTCGCCGCCTCCTGGGCACGGAGCGCAGGCCCGGAGGCCGGGCCCCCTTTCGGCGCAGGGTCTTCCCAGAGAGCGGCATTGCCTGGACGAGAGAAGTCGAGTCATCTCTGATGACTGTCACTCTTCCCTCCTGGTTCTGACACATCTCCCGTCTCTAATTAATATTTTCCTCAAGTGTTCTTTTCACACTGTTTTATTTTTTTCCATGTTCTCCTCACCCACATGCTTCTCAGGATGAGAGTCTTTTTCCTCTTAGAAATAGCACAAATGTGATTTGATGACAAAGGGTGTTGTTTGTTTTTGGAGGAGCAGGGAGCTTTCTGGAGGGCTCTTCAGGGGCTGCTGCTGGAACGAACTGGCCCAGAAGTCCTGACTGAATCCGCTTCAGTGCAGCCTGGCTGGGGCCTTAGATCACAGGGGCGGGGTCAAGAGCTGGGAGTGCGTTTCCCATTGATTTCAAGCACTCTTTAAACCTTGTAATTACCTCCTCCATTGACATTATAGTCTTGATGATAGTACCAACATGTTGCACTCCAGTCAGCATGTCAGCACTCTGCCTGGCCTTGGTTCTGATGGCGGAGATTTAAATTAGGCTTGGAGACACTCGCGTCTCCTCCATTTATTCGATCCTCAAGGCGGCGCCCCTGACTTCCTCAGAAATATCTTCTAAAGATGGAGGAAAGTCCTGCTTGTCGGGTGGTGATATCACGATTGACAGCTCTTTGGATGGAACAGAATGTATCTTTGAGAATGTTGAGCCAAAGGAATTCTTGCCTCTTGCTTCAGCTTCGCAGTGCTTATGGAGTTCCGTGGCAGGTTGAGTAAAGTGGGCTCTTTTGGGGGGAGTCATTGCACAGGGCACCCAGCTCTTACTATACTGCATGGTGTATGTGTGTCTGTCACATTATTCCAGCAGTGTGTTTCGCAAGAATCTGAGGTTATGATGGGAGGTGGGTAAATTTTCTTAGCACTTGTCTGAAGTTGCCCTTTTTTTTGGTGGGGGGGGCAGGACAATATTTGGAAAATTTTTTCTTTAACTTTTAATTTTATATTGGAGTATAGCCACTTAGCAATGTTGGGATAGTTTCAGGAGCACAGGAGAGTGACCCAGCCATTCATAAACCTGTGTCCATTCTCCCACAAACTCCTCTCCCATCCAGGCTGCCACATAGCATTGACCAGAGTTCCCTGTGCTGTACAGGAGGTCCTGTTGGTTATCCATTTAAAATATAGCTGTGTGTACTATCTGTCTCAAACTCCCTGTCTATCCCTTCCCCTCTGTTAAACATAAGTTCATTGTCTAAGTCTGTGAGCCTGCTTCTGTTTTGTAAATAAGTTCCTTTGTATCATTTTTGTTAGTTACCATATATAAGGGATGTATACAATATTTATCTTTCTCTGTCTGATTTATGAAGATGTCCTTTTGACTGTTGACAGGTAGTGGGTTTCCTGTAGCCTTTGTCCCAGCAGTTGCCAGTGAGAAGCCCCGTGTTAGTGTGATTGTCACTCTGTAATCTCTGGGGAGTCGTGTATGAGACAGGATGGCTAGGATGGGGCTTCTTGGTTCCTTTCTGTCCCCTCTGCCCTTCTGGAGTTCCCTTGGAAGATGGCTGATTCATCCTGTGGGTTTTGTTTGGCTGTTTACTTACTGCCTTTGGGGCTGTGTTAGCAGCGATCCCCCTACTGTGTCCAGGTCCAGGCAGCAACTGAGCGGCTGAAGTCCCATAGATATCCCATCAAGGACCGAGAGGTGGCCTTGGCTGCTGGCTGGGTTTCTTAATCATCTGCATTGCTTTTTTCCCCCTTATTGTTCCATGTTTTGAGTGAGTTCAAGGGGGAGGGACAGCTTATTTTTGCTTATTTTGGACGTCACATTGACCTGCCAAAAATCTTGAGAATCGACAGGGGGCCGGCTGAAGCCTTCCGAGTCCTCAGGCAGCATGGAGCAGGTGATGAAGTGTCACATCCCTCATGCTCTTTACCTCGCCGGCCACTAGTACTCTGCCTCTCTGTGCCAATCCCGGCAGCCTTCTGGTGGATACGGGCAGAGGAGCAGAGTGGCATAGTCTCACAGCCTGGAGCTCAGAACCTAGAGACTGGAATGTGAGGTGCACTCTGTCGCTGGCAAGGAGGCCGTGGATGGTTCACCTCAAGTCTTGGGGCCTCGGTTTCCTCTGCTGAAAACTCGACGGCATCTCAGGTCCTGGCAGACTGAATTCCTCTGACTGCAGGGCGTGGGCTGGCTTCCTTTCCTGGTGCCTTCAGAGCCTCTCCTGCAGTCCCAAGACCAGAAGGGCCTTGCCCTCAGGGGGTCCCATGGATGGACAGACACCCCCGCATCCCCAGGTGTTCCTGGGATCCCCAGGAGGCACTCCCATCTCAGCAGTGACCCATGGGGCTTTTTAAAGTTGCTCTGTTACATCAGGGATTTCGGATACGTCTTGTGGAAGTAGATTTTGTTCATTTCTACTCCCAAGTGTTTCTTTCCTTTCCCCAGAGTCGGGTGTGAAAGGGAGAGCATCACTTGGTCATTTCCAGCCCCGTGGCAGGGTGGGTGGTGAGACCAGCAACCCAGGAGTCAGGAGCCCCCCAGAGCTGCTGTTAAAGCTTGTATCCGCAGGGACAATGGGCTGGACTGGGACGATGGCCAAGGACCTGCCCACGTGCCAGCACGTATTCCAGGAGCAGCTTGGACTAAACTGTGTTGAGTAGCCATTCTCAGAATTACCAGTCTTGCCAGGAATGGAAGGCAATAGGGTTCGGGTTTTTTTTTTTTTCCCTCTTTCTATTGCTGTGTTCATTAGTATGCACAATACAAAGGCCAGAGTTGCCGAAGCAAAACCATCAAGTTCTGATTAATTTGCAGAACTCAGCCATGGGATCGCTCTGAAATTTCTAACGAATAACGCTCCCTGGCTGAGTCACTCAGCGGAAGGACCCTTAATTGGAAACAGCCTCAGACAGTAGCATGGAGAGCCTCAGACAGAGGAATATTAGGGCAGAAACACCCAGAGAGGAAACGCCGACAAGAGAGAAAACTGGCACAGCGTGGACGGCTGAATCGACAGTGTTTGTCTGGAAACACCAGGCGTGCCAGTGAGTGGGGCTGACACAGCTGGAGTTTAGGGGGAAGACAGGGGAGCAGGTGGCCAGATTCTTCAAAATCAGAAAATTCGTTTCTGTCCATGTCTGTCCTTGTTTTTAATGAGCATTGTCCTTTCCAGGTTGCCCACCTCTTGGTCTGGAAACCTTAAAAATCACAGACTTCCAGCTCCATGCATCCACTTCCAAGCGCTATGGCCTGGGGGCCCATCGGGGGAGACTCAACATCCAGGTACCCACACGGAGGGGAGGATTCAGGCTGCACCGCTAGTGGCTCTGGCCACCGACCTGGCGATGGTTCATTGAGCTTGGGGCAGGCTGCATGCCTGGCATTTAACATGAATCAGCTCTAGTTCTCATGACAGGGAGGCGCTTGCTGCTTAATCCGCATTTTACAGAGACTCAGGACACATGTCTTCTCCAGAGACTGGTTAGCGAAAAGGATGCTGCCGGTTCCCGGGCCCAGCTTGGACCGCCTCCGTGTTATCTGTGCGGAAAGGACACGTGGGGACGCTGACCGCCTGTGACCGTGGGCAGGCAGTGGCCTTGGTCCTCTCTCACGTCCCTGCCAGTGTGTCTCATCTCTACCACGCATGCCTCTTCCAGGCTCTTCTGTGGCTCCTTCTGTCGTGTTCTGCCAGCTCAAACCCTTAGTGGCGCTCATCATGTCTGGTCTCCCACCCTGAGGCTCAAAGGCCTCTGTAACCTTGACCCTGAGTGCTGTCCAAGTCCTGCTCCTAGAAGGTGGGATCCTTCTGGCTCCCTTTGTGCACTGTGCACTTCTTGGCTGCAGGCCTTTTCCCAAGCAGGGCCCCTGCCTGCAGCTCCCTGCCCACCACTTTGTCCAAGCAGTGTAAACCCTGGTTCATCCATGGCATCATGTGCTCGCGCTTCTCTAACGTCATACATGTAGCCATTAGCATTCCAGATTTATTCTCCTAGAGTCCTGGAGGATAGACATCTCACTGGGCTCAAATCAAGGTACAGGCAGGACTGCGTTCCTCTTGGAGGCTCTCGGGGAAAATCATTTCTTTTCCTGGTCCTGCTTCTCTAGGCGCCTGCGTTCCTTGCCTGTGGCCCCTTCCTTCCTCTAAGCTGGCGATGACAGGTCGAGTCCTGCTCAGGCTGCCATCTCTCTGGTTTTCTCTTCTGTCTCCCTCTTCCACTTTTCAGTTCAGCTCAGCTGCTCAGTCGTGTCCAACTCTTTGTGACCACATGAACTGCAGCACGCCAGGCCTCCCTGTCCATCACCAACTCCCAGAGTCTACTCAAACTCATGTCCATTGAGTCAGTGATGCCATCCAACCATCTCATCCTCTGTCATCCCCTTCTCCTCCCACCTTCAATCTTTCCCAGCATCAGGGTCTTTTCAACTTTTAAGGACCCTTATAAGTACATTGAGCCCATCTGGATAACTCAGGATCATCTCCCAATCCCAAGCAACCTTGGCTGCATCTGCACCCTTCATTTCCCTTTGTCACAGAACCTTGAAGATTCACAGCTTCCAGGATGAGCATGTGGACATCTTTGTCGGGGAGGGGGCATCACTCTGCCAACCCATCCCAGGTGCCTTTTCCCTCCTCTTCCAACTCCAGCCGATCTACCCCTTCTCAACTTGGCATTTGATCCCGTGCCATCCTGTGCGTTTCTCCAGGAGTGTAGTTCCCTAATATTTTTGCAGTCTTTCCCCAACTGATGCGTAACTGTGGATGGTTGTAAACGCTTTGGTAGATATACCATCTCAGCCAGCCTCCTGGGAGGGAGGTATTCCTTTCACACCCACAGTGGGAAACCATCAAGGCTGCACTCACAGCTTCCAAGTGGCGGAGCTGACCTCTTATTCCCCAGTGGTCACAGTAAACATGCTGCAGGTGGCTGCCGTGCAAAAGTGTACGAGCCCCCTTCCCAAGGAGCCCCTGGGCTTGACAGGGGGACATCTGAGTGGAGCTCTGACTCCAAGCTCGCTTCCTTCATCTTGACCGCATCAGCCGCATCACTGCTTCTCAGTTCAGACAGATTTGGTAATATGAACTTTCATGAAATCTAAAGTTGTTTTAGAAATATCCATTAAAAAAACCCAAACAGCTGTTAAAATATTTGGGTGTGTACAGCTGAACACTGTTTTACCAGTGGGTGAACTTTCAAAGTTTAAATAGGAGTAAACTCCGGGAGTTGGTGATGGACAGGGAGGCCTGGCGTGCTGTGATTCATGGGGTCACAGAGAGTCGGACACGACTGAGCGACTGAGCTGAACTGAACTGTTAATAATTCTAGGGCCCCCAACACCCTGCATGGGGTCCTCCAATCCTCCAAGTAAATAAAGTCAGACCCGAGCAGGGCTGCATCCAGATGGGAGTGGGGCTGCCTCCTGCATCACTCAGAGGAGCTGTCATCTGGTGTCTCTGATTCCCTCTCTAGAATGAATTCCCTCTTCCTTCATTAAAGAGGAAGCGTTCACATTGATAACCCAGCTGGTAAAGAATCCGCCTGCAATGCAGGGGATCTGGGTTCGATCCCTGGGTTGGGAAGATCCCCTGGAGGAGGGAACGGCTACCCACTCCACTATTCTGGCCTGGAGAATTCCATGGACAGAGGAACCTGGCAGGCTATAGTCCATGGCATCGAAGAGTCGGACATGACTGAGTGACCTTGATGTTCACATTGATCCACACTTTCAATCAGAAGTGGAGAGGCCCAGCTAGTCCTAAATTTTTGGGATGAGGGTGGAGGATGGGAGCTGTGTGCTTCCCAGTTAGCTGAGTGGACAGGTTGAGTGTATTCCAGTCAGGCAGGCTGAGTTCAGACTTGGCCTCAACACTTAGAGATTTGGGGACCTTTGAAATAATTACCTCACGTTTCTTGAGCCTCAGTTGTCTCATCAGAAACGTGCGAGTCCAAAGCACTCACTGGATTCCTTGAACAGTGAAATTGGGTGATTTATAGTCAGTGAAGTTAAGTGTGATTTATCCATGGTGGCTCAGTGCCAAAGAATCTGCCTGCCAATGCAGGAGACCCAGGTTTGATCCCTGGGTCAGAAAGACCCCCTGGAGAAGGAAATGGCAACCCACTCCAGTATTCTTGCCTAGAGAATCCCATGGACAGAAGAACCTGGTGGGCTATACACTCCATGGTGTCTCGAAGAGTCAGACATGACTTAATGACTCAACAACAACAACTTTAAAGCATTTTCTGGATGATCTCACTCCTCTGCTGAAGCTGCGAGGACCCCCTTTGGTGGGTTCCACCTTCCAGAATCAGTGCCACATGAAGTGTGATTGCATCCTGACAGGTGCCCCGGAATGTGTCTTCCCACACACGCAGACTGAATGGAGTTTAAAAATAACCACATCTTGTCTCACATCTGAGTATTTGGTAGGCGTGTCAAGCTAATGGGATTTTATGTGCGAGAAACAGCAAGGTACTGGCATTAGAAACCTTATTTAAATGCATTTAGCGCAGGAGGTAAGCAAGGTCAGTCCAGCTCTTACGCTGCTCTGGCTCCGTGGATGTGAACGTGGTCCACTCAGAATGCGGTCCACTCAGAATGCAGGCTCGGCGTGCACACTGCTCCTCCTGCTAACGAACTGAGGGGCTTTAGGTAAGATGCTCACCTTTGCTAACTTCTCAGAATATGAAGATTAAAAGGAGGAAGAAAGGGAATTGTCCTCCTCGATTCTCAAATACCATTTTCCTTCCCATTAGATCCATTTCCTCACCTGACCATTTCGAAGTGCCCTTTATGTGCCAGAACTGGGTGGCCCTAAAAAAAGGCAGAGGAGAAGAGTTCCTGCTTATTCCATTTCCCCAAGATTCCTCGGTCTCCAGCAAGGAGACTAGGAATTGGCTCTGATCTGGTGCTGTGCTGGGTGATTTACCTGGTTCCTTTATTCCTTGATGTGAGACGAGGACTGTTATTTTTATCACCTCTGTCTCTAAGAAAGCAGCTACACGGATCGGTAGAGTAACTTGGTAAAGGTTTCTCAGGAGAGGAAGGATGTGACTCCAAGCTGCTTTAAACCTGGAGCTGTGGCTCCCAACGACCCCATAAAATGGCTCAACCAACAACTAAAGTATTCTAGGCCCCTCTGGATGCTTATTAAGCCGTGTGCCAGTCTCTCTTCGGACCTTTATCTCGCGCTGGTTTACTGGGGGGTTCCCCTCCTCAGGTCGTGTGACTCGTGTTTGTCCGAGATTCCCACACTGTGTGGGCTCCGTGTCTGCACATACATGTGTGCCTGCTGCAATGCCAAGGGCACTGTGGCTGCCATGAGCGATGGCATTATGACCCAGAGGTGGCGTTGGTCCGTGTACCAGTTTTGCCAGTACATCAGTGTCATATGGGGCCAGGTACCAGCCCTGAGCCCAGCACTGTTCACGCAGCTGCGGGCAGAGGCCTCCGAAGAGCTCAGTCCCGTCCATGGCGCTAGTCGCTCGGTGCCGCTCTGGCTCAGGGTGGCCGCATGGCCCATCCTAGGCTGGTTGCCACTCAGGTCCTTTACCCGTTTAGCTGTTGTGAGCACAACCCACTAGCTTCCATACTCCCGACACCCTCTTCTGTCATACTGCTTTCACTGTGTTTTTTAAGGTCAAGTTCTATCTTTTAATGATAGAATTAAATGATATTAAAATTTATTAAAATTTTTTAAATTTAAAAATGTATTAAAATTTTTTCTTAGCAATTTAACATGTCTCCTTACCAGAACTAATTTTTTTTTTTAAGAATTGATTGAGTTTTTTTGTTCTTCTGATTACAGAGCTGCATAGATTTTGAACCTTATTTTTTTCCTGTGAGCTTGGTTTTTATGAGTGCAAGATTTTGCAGACTATAAGCATTCACTGGATTGCATTTTTCATGTTATAGCAGAAACACCTGTCTCTGTGTTAGTTCTTTGGAAAGTCGCAAAGTCGCTCAGTCATGTCCGACTCTTTGTGACCCCGTGGATTATACAGTCCATGGAATTCTCTGGGCCAGGATACTGGAGTGGGTAGCCTTTCCCTTTTTCAGGGGAATTTTCCCAACCCAGGGATTGAACCCAGGTCTCCCGTGTTGCAGGAGGATTCTTTACCAGCTGAGCCACCAGGGCAGCCCAGGAATACTGGAGTGGGTAGCCTATCTCTTCTCCAGCGGATCGTCCCAACCCAGGAATCGACCTGGGGTCTCCTGCACTGCAGGCGGATTCTTTACCCAGTGAGCTGTAGTTCTCTGGGGGTTATAAGCCATGCAGGTTCATTCCTCACAGCTCTGGTGGCTGGAAAGTTCAGGATCAAGGTCCTGGCATATTTGGTGTCTGGAGAGGGCCTGCTTCCTGGTTCCTTGATGACTGTCTTCTGTGTCCTCAGGAGGTAGAACGGGAGCATCTCAGGGTCCCTTTTAGAAGAACACTAATCTCGACTCTGGGGTGGATGCTGGGAGAGAGTGAAGGACCAGGAGGCTTGGGTGCTGCAGTCCGTGGGTTTGCAGAGGTCGGACTGGACTTGGTGACTGAACAGCAGCAATCTCTTTCAGGAGGGCCCACCTTTGTAACCTAATCACTCCCCAGAGGTCCCTGAAACTATCACCTTGGAGGCTAGGTTTCAGCATATGAATATTGAGGGCGTGTGCACTCAGTCTATAGCATTCTTTTGTCCTCAGTTTAAGCATAAGACTTTGACAGATTAAAAGCACCTTATAATTCAACTTCTAAATTCTTTTTGCAAGTGGAGTTTTGCTTGTGTCGATTTAGTAATGTAAGCTCAGAGGAGAAGCCCAGGTTTATGTTTCATAGGTACACTGGACAAGAGAGAGCTTTAGGAATTCAAGGGAGGGGTCCAGTTCATCAGGATAGTCTTACCCAGGTTTATTCTGGCAGTGTCCCAGGGTCCTTTTCTACTAACTTACTAGTGAGGCTGTCTGTGGTCTCATTTAGAAACAATCATTGGCTTCTTCTGCTCTGGGACCAGTCACAGGCAGATTGGAAATTAACATCCCAGGTCTCAAAGAGAAAGTTTCCGTAATGATCTCTAAAATTACACTTGGGGCATTTGTTTGCCTGTGCTTGGTCTTAGGAGATAGCCCTGTATTCAGGTGGGTCATTTAACAGTAGCCATTGCCTGTCCTGTCCCAGCAGAATCCTCTAAGGACCCTGAGAGGTTTTCCGTGGCTCGTAAATTCAGCAAGGTGGTGTCAGAGACAGTGCCACTCTGATTTACCCCACCACCACTGTTATTGGCAGCAAAGCCTTGAGCAGCTTATGGCAGCACTTGCGTTTCTAAGGGCTGGGTTTCAGTTTCATTCTTAAGACTCTAAAATGATGGTAAGTGTAAGCCTGACATGTGATCCAAAGAAATGAAATACTGAGAGCCTGATTGGACCTCAGGATGTCATCGTGATTCCTGCCAATAATCAGGAATGTAACAGGGGTGATATTCTGATCAGAGTTTTGAAGAGAGAGCTGATGTTTTGAGGTCACAAGGGAAAACATGGAACATCAACACCTTCAAATGTCTTTGTGATGCTTGGTCATCATTTGACTATCTCTGGCCCATGACTTGTCTCATGTGTGTTAGCTGTCTTTCATGAGGAAGTCTAGTTATAATAATAGCATCTGTCTGAGCCACTTCTCAGCACCGCTGGAATGAAACCCAGCTCCTCTTGGAAGTCATTCCATTCAAGGAATTCTACAGAGCATCCAGATCCTGATATTAGAATCCGCTGCCAATGTTCTGATCATTTTTTACCTGAAATGAGGTGTAAGCTGTGAAGATGGTCGATGCCCACGGCTTCAGATATGTGAAAGTGAAAGTCGCTCAGTTGTGTCTGACTCTTTGTGACCCCATGGACTGTCCATGAAATTCTCCAGGCCAGAATGCTGGAGGGGGTAGCCTTTCCCTTCTCCAGGGGATCTTCCCAACCCAGGGATCGAACCCAGGTCTCCCGCATTGAAGGTGTTCTTTACCAGCTGAGCCACAGGGAAGCCCGATATACCCATGGGGAGTTGGTTATAGAGCACTGAACCAGTTTTTACCTAGTGTTAAAGTTCAGGAGCCTGAGCACATCGCACATGTCTGTCTGCCAGTCCTCTTTGGCCCTGGTGGCACCTGGTGCCCCACCCTGGCCAGATATGCATGCATGCTTGCTCAGTCCCTTCAGTCATGTCCGACTCTTTGCGACCCCATGAATTGTAGCCCACCGGCCTCTCTGTCCACGGGATACTCCAGTCAAGATTGCTAGAGTGGGTTGCCTTGCTCTTCTCCAGGGGAGCTTTCCGACCCAGGGATCGAACCCGCATCTCTTATGTCTCCTGTACTGGCAGGTGGATTCTTTACTGCTAATGCCACCTGGGAAGCCCCATCTGGCCAAAAATGGAGACCACGTTTAACTTATGGACACCACCCAGGGCAGCACCATTTTCTTAGGCATGGCCCTGGGCACCCTGACTCCTGCCTGTGTCTGGAATCATTTGCACTCAGGGTCTTCTGACCCCAGAGCCTGTCTGTTCCTTCACACCATTCTAGTTCTCTGACTGCAGCCTCTCATTGCTTTCTGGTTGCACACAACCTTGCTGTGAGTCAACAAGCCCTCCCTGGGGGCTGTTTACGTGCTGGGTGCTGCAGAGGCAAAAATCATCACAGTGGGTATAGTTTCCAAACCCAAGAATGTCATGCTCATTCCCATAAAGGGATTTTTTTCTGCGTCTGGCTTCAAGAAATGGTCTGGGACACAGTGTCCAGATATCAGGATGCAGGAATTTGGGGTATTTGGATTTTTATGGGAATAACAGGACCAGATATTTTAAATCATGACTTTAGGAAAATTCAAAGTGAGAATTTACCATAGTGAGATCGAGGTGCTGTTGTTATTTTCGGTCACATCTTGAAGGCAAGTGTGGTGAGAAGAACTAGGCGCCGAGCAGGATTGGGAAGACAAGGGTACCCCGAGGAGCAGAGACGCTGGGCCTGAGGGTCTCAGACCGTTCTGAAACCACTAACCCCCTGGTGCTGAAGCGGACCCTGCACCACTTGCCATCTGAATTTTTTCTTTACTGTTTTCTAAATTTCACTAAATTATTATTCCATTTCATCTTCAGTGTACTCAGAGGGAAGCTCTGGTTTAGAGAAGAAGAACTGAGGTCAGGGGCTGAGTGACCTGCCCTAACCCGATACCCAGTAAGCGCAGAGCTGAGATGCAGAGGGAAGGGTTTTCCATGCCCGTTTCTTCACATCTTAGGTGCCCACGGGAAGGTTCAGCTTGTGGTCTCCTCCAGCACCCCATTTCTGACTCATCTCCCTGACCGCTGAGTCTCCTAGTACCATCCTGGCAGGACCCAGAGAACTTGGAGGGGTGTCAACAGTCATCCCCATGGGGCTTCATGTCCATTCAGCTGGCAGAAACCACTGTGCCTTCTCAAATGATGCCTTGTGAAGATGGGCCCTCTGGGCTGTGAGCCCAGCCACACTGTCTCCTGGGCACATGCAGTTGGGAGCCAGGAGTCCAGGTTCTTCGGAGCTAGGGCTTCAGTGGACACAGCACACACTGCCAAGGCAGAGAAGACTTGCGTGAAGAGAGGATGTGAGACGGGGAAGGGAGAGGAGGAGGGAGGGAGATCAGAGCAGAGTTTTTCTCATCTTCACTCATTTCATTCAAAACCCCGCCTCCTGGGAACCTTACCGGTGCCAGGCAGGCATTGTCAGACGTCTTGGGGAGACAATGGTGAACAAAACCAGAAACACTCTCTAATCTTTTAGCAAATACTTAAGGAAGGGCTTCTGTGTGCTGGGTCATGTCCTGGGTCCTTGGGATACTTCCGTGGCCAAAACAGAGATCCTCACCATCTGACAGCTTGCAATCTAGTGGGAGTTGTTCAATCCCTAAGTGGTGTCTGACTGTTGTCTGACCCCATGGACTGCAGCATGCCAGGCTTCCTTGTCTGTCATTTTCTCCCAGAATTTGCTCAAATTTGTGCCCATTGAATCAGTGATGCCATCCAACCATCTCATCTTCTGTCGCCCCCTTCTTCTCCTGCCCTCAATCTTTCCCAGAATCAGGGTCTTTTCTAATGAGTTGGCTCTTCGCATCAGGTGGCCAAAAGGAGGCACATAAAAGCAAGAAGTGTAACAGGATGATTTTTATAGTATTTCAAAAGGTGATAAGTGTGACAAATGTATAGCCAACAGTGGGGTTGGGAGGGCCACCTCTGGGGAGGGGTCAGGTTATAATTAAAAGTGATCAATGTCAGGTATGAGGACATAATATTTGGGCCAAGTTGGCTTAAAGATCAGCAGGGGATTGGGTAGCTGTGGGAGGAGCATTCCGCAGTGGGAGTGACTTGAGTGTCTTGTGGTGACAACTGGCTGAACATTACCAGTTAACAAGGAGCAAGGGTGGCTGGGGCCCAGATAGTGCAGTGAGGAGTCGCCAGCCCAGACATCACTCTGGGAAGACTTTGACTTTTACTCTTGAGCAAATTGAGGGGCCATGGAAATGTTTGGGGTGCAGGAATGCCATGCTCTGCTTTGCAAGTGTGAAGGAGTAATGCAGTCTCTGTGTTGACTTAGGGGAGCAGGTGTCAAAGCCTGGGAGCCTGGGAAGAGTGACGTCAGCACCCTGCATGAGAGGTGGTGCTGGCTCCGGCCAAGCCAGGGGTGTGGAGGCGGTGAGAAGTGATTGAGTTTTGGATATTTTGGAAGCAGGCTTTTCTGACGAGGAGGAGAATGAGGTTTGGATGTGAGAGAGAAAAAGAGGCGTCCAGGATGCCTCCTCCAGTGTTATTTTGGCCTTGGGTCATGAAATGGGGAAATTAAATTATTTTGAAAAAAATCTCATGGGTGAGATTGCCCAATGGCAACCTGTGATGAATACACAGAAGGAGAGGACCAGGTACATTAGTTCCAGGGGCCTCCATAGCAAAGTGTCACAAGCAGCGTAAAGCAACAGGAATTTATTCTCTCATAATTCCAGAGGCTGGAGGTCTGAAATCAAAGTGCTTGTAGGTCTGAACTCCCTTTTAAGCTACTAGTAGAGGGCCTTTCCTTGCCTCTTCCAGCTGCCAGTCCCCAGGCATCCCAGGGTGGGTGTTCCTGGCTTGTAGTGGCATCTCTCTAGTCCCTGCCTCTGTGGTCACAGGCGGTCTCCCTCCTACATCATCTCTCATCTCAGTGTGTCTGTCTCTGTAACCAGAATTCCCCTCCTTCCAAAGACACCAGCCATCAGGTTTAGGCCCTCATCTTCATCTGCTAATTTTATCTGCAACAACCCTATTCCGAAATAATATCACCTTCTGATGTTCCAGGGATTAGAGATTGAACCTATGTTTTTGGAGGATATAATCCAACCCATAACACCATGGTTTTTTATACCCAACAAACCTGCCTCAATCTAGAGATCTGGAACACTTTCCTGAGGATGGGCTACAAGGTTTGAAGCAGGATTAGGTTAAGAGTTTATCAGACAAAGAGTTGACAGAGGGGACAGGAGAGAATTCCCAGTTGAAGGGAACAGTGTGTGCAAAGGCCCCATGGTGGAGGGAACATGTTATATTTGAAGAACTAAAGCAAATCTAGTGTGACTGGAGCTGTGCTGTGCTTATGGAGCAATATCATGGCCAATAAACCTAAGAAAGTGTTCTTTATCTTTAGTCATCAAGTAAATACAGATTAAAATCGCAATGATATGTAGGCACCAGAAAGGCTTGTTTTTTTTTTTTTTTTTAAAAGAACAATATCAAGTGTGGGCAAAGATACGGAGCAATAGAAAATTTTATATTGTGCTGGGATCATGAAATAGCATAACCACTTTGGGAACCTGTTTGGTAGTATCTACTGAATTCAACATTCTTGTACCTGTTAATCTAACAAATTCTTTCTTAAGCGTAAAAGAAATGCATTCATATATGTACAAAAAAGATGTACAGATAGGTTCATAGCACTGTTTTTTGTGATACTCCCAATATAGTAGTAATCCCTGTGTCCATCAGACAGTATAAAAGGATAAGTCATTTGTATATGTGTACAGTGGAATACTATACAGCAGTGAAAAGGAATAAGTTACTGCTACCTGTAATAATATGGATGAATCTCACAGATACCACATTGAGCAAAAGGAGCCAGGCACAAAAGAGTTGTCATAGAAAGTTCCATTTATAGAAAAGAGAAAACAGGAAAATCAATCCAGGGAGATGGATGTCAGACCAATGGTTATCTTAGGGGAAAGATAATGCCTGGGTGGGGCCACCGGTGGGAACTCTGGGCATGCTGGTCATGTTCTACATTTTTATCTGGGTGTGAGTACCTGGGTGAGTGCACTTTATGAAATTAAAAAAAAATTATTTATTTTTTGGCTGCACCAGATGTAGGGCCTTTGATCTTCATTGTGGCATGCAGAATCTTTCATTGTGGCTTGTGAATTCTTAGTTGTGTCAGGAAACTCTTTGATAGATTTTCTTTTAATCATTTTTCATTTCAAACTCTAGATATTTATTGTTTTCCTTAGCTAGTGCAAGACATTTTAAAAAAATGAATTTTAGGTTTAAAAATGGATTTAAAAACACTGAGTATTTCTTTTTAATCAACTTTATTGATGATTACCCCTTCATGGATCACAGACTTTTTTTGGCGAAGAGGTTTGCGTAATTCACTGAAGGTATGAACCATGACATCCAGGGCCACTCAAGACAGACAGGTCACAGAGGGGAGTTCTGACAAAACATGGCCTGAAGGAGGGGATGGCAAACTCCATAGTCTTGCCTTAAGAACCCCATGAACATTATGAAAAGGCAAAAACATGACACCTGAAGATGAGCTCGTATATGTGAACCGAGAACTTCCAGATGTACAAGCTGGGTTTGGAAAAGGCAGAGGACTAGAGATCAGACTGCCAACATTCGTTGGACCATAGAGAAAGCAAGGGAGTTCCAGAAAAACATCTGCTTCTGCTTCATTGACTGTGTGAAAGCCTTTGACTGTATGGATCACACAAACTGTCGAACATTCTGAAAGAGATGGGAGTGCCAGACCACCTTGCCTGTCTCCTGAGAAACCTGTGTGTGGGTCAAGAAGCCACAGCTAGAACCTCACATGGAGCAACGGACTGGTTCAAAATTGGCAAAGGAGTATGAGGCTGAACATTGTCACCCTGCTTATTTAACTTCTGTGCAGAGTACATAATATGAAATGCTGGGCTGGATGAATCACAAGCTGGAATCAAGATTGCCAGGAAAAATATCAACAACTTCAGATATGCAGGTGATACCATTCTAGTGGCAGAAATCGAAGGGGAACTAAAGAGCCTCTTGAAGAAGATGTAAGAGGAAAGTGAAAAAGTTGGCTTAAACCTCAACATTAAAAAAACTAAGATCATGGCATTCAGTCCCATCCCTTCATAGCAAATGGAAGGGGAAAAATTGGAAGAAGAGACAGATTTTATTTTCTTGGGATCCAAAATCACTGCTGAGGGTGACTGCAGCCATGAAATTAAAAGATGCTTACTTCTTGGAAGGAAAGCTATGCTAAACCTAGACAGCTACACCTAAAAAGCAGAAACATTCCTTTGCCAACAAAGGTCCATATAGTCAAAGCTATGGTTTTTCCATTAGTCATGTACATATGTGAGAGTTGGACCATAAGGAAGGCTGAGTGCTGAAGGATTGATGCTTTCAAATTGTAGTGATGGAGAAGACTCTTCAGAGTCCCTTGAACCGCAAGGAGATCAAACTAGTCAATCTTAAAGGAAATAAATCCTGAATACTCATTGGAAGGACTGATGCTAAAGCTGGAGCTCCAGTACTTTGGCTACCTGATGCGAAGAGCTGGCTCACTGGTAAAGACGCTCATTCTGGGAAAGATTGAAGGCAAAAGGAGACGGGGGCAGCAGAGGATGAGATGGTTAGATAGCATCACCCACTCAATGGACATGAATTTGAGCAAAGTGGGAGATAATGAAGGACAGGGAAGCCTGGTGTACTGCAGTCCATGGGGTTGCAAAGAGTCAGACACGACTTGGTGGCTGAACAGCAACAATACTGATGATTAAAGTCTGAAGTGGCAGGAAGCTCTGCTTATTTGCTGAAGGATCAGCTGATTTGCACCAGGCAGTTTTATGCATTTATCAAAAGTTTATCACAGAGGTTTACCAAAGGTAGTTACTCAGAGAGCATTATGGCCTCTTTTGGGAGAGTAGTTCAGTTCAGTTCAGTTCAGTCGCTCAGTCGTGTCCGACTCTCCGCGACCCCATGAATCACAGCACGCCAGGCCTCCCTGTCCATCACCAACTCCCGCAGTTCACTCAAACTCATGTCCACAGAGTCAGTGATGCCATCCAGCCATCTCATTCTCTGTCGTCCGCTTCTCCTCCCGCTCCCAACCTTTCCTAGCATCAGAGTCTTTTCCAGTGAGTCAACTCGTCACATGAGGTGGCCAAAGTATTGCAGTTTCAGCTTTAGCATCAGTCCTTCCAATGAACACCCAGGATTGATCTCCTTTAGAATGAACTGTTAATCAGATATCGCAGCTAACATTTTTAGGTAATCACTGCCTCCAAAAGGGGTAACTTGTTGGTAACTATAAAGTTTCAGCCTCTGTTTCTAAGACTTTTTTTCCTGAAAAAGATTTTAAAAGAGCTATTACTTTATTCTGTTTCAGTCCAAATAGCCCTGGGTTATGTTTACAAAGTGGCAGCTGGGTCAATTATCTGGGAATTGCCGAATTGCTAAATTGTTACACTCACTTGAATATAACTTTTTAATTTGCTTCCAGATGTTTCTGTACTGAGGCAGCCCATGATCATATGTACAGTGGAGATCAATGGTTTCACAACAGCAGAGTGATTTTGAGATTCACAGTTTTCTCTATATGCCATAAAGCAAATTGCATAGTACCTAGCACATAGCAGGTGCTCATGTAGACACCTAGAAAATTAAAGAGTAGTTTAAAAAGTAGGTTGTATCATATTTGTGCATTTGTCCTTATTCATCTTCGAAATTAAAAGACGCTTTCTCCTTGAAAGAAAAGCTATGATCAACCTAGACAGCATATTAAAAAACAGAGACATTACTTTGCCAACAAAGGTCTGTCTAGTCAAGGCTATGGTTTTTCCAGTAGTCATGTATGGATGTGAGAGCTGGACTATGAAGAAAGCTGAGTGCTGAAGACTTCGTGCTTTTGAACTGTGGTGTTGGAGAAGACTCTTGAGAGTCCCTTGGACTGCAAGGAGATCAAAGCAATCTATCCTAAAAGAAACCAGTCCTGAATATTCACTGGAAGGACTGATGCTGAAGCTGAAACTTCAATACTTTGGCCACCTGATATGAGGAACTGACTCATTTGAAAAGCCTCTGAGGCTGGGAAGGATTGAAGGCGGGAGAAGAAGGGGATGACAGAGGATGAGATGGTTGGATGGCATCACCAACTCGATGGACATGAGTTTGAGCAAGCTTCGAGAGTTGGTGATGGACAGGGAGGCCTGGCGTGCTGCAGTCCATGGGATCACAAAGAGTCGGACATGACTGTGCTGAACTGTATTTGTGCATCTATCTATCTGTATTTGTGCATCTCCTTTCCTTTTATTTTAGTCAGTTTTATAAGCAAGTAGTTAAAGAAATCAAATCATTAAAGGATTATATCAGATTACCAATAGAATGGTTGCTGCCAGGGCTGAGCAGGAGAGGAAATGGGGAGATGTAGGTTAGAGTATATACTTTGAGTTGTAAGAAGAGTAAGTTCAAAGGATCTAATATATAGCATGGTGATTATAGTTAGTAATGCAGTATTGTGTAATATTGAAAGTTGTTGAGAAATACATCTTAAGCATTCTCACTACACAAACAAAAGAGTTAGCACTTGAGGTGATGGCTATACTAATTATCTTGATCTTGGTAACGTATATGCCTATCAAATCATCAAGCTGTACATATGTACAATTATATCTGTCGATTAGTCCTAATAAAGTTGGAAAAGACAAAAATAAAAACAAAGCGATGGTCCCTATAGAGGCATTCCACATTCCACCCCACTCCCTGACCCCTATCAAATGCTGTGAATGGGGCAACTACTTCCAGCCTTTTTTACTTGTTTCTTTGGGAATTTAAATCTTAATTTCTAAATAATATGCATGTATTGATATATACTGATTTATAAATTTTGGACTTTATCATTTGAATCTTTATTATGGAAGATGACGATTTCAGCTCATTTCTAATCATCCCTATTTAATCTTTTCAACAAAATTGTATCTCAAAGTTTGGACAAACCTACATTTGAGGTTTTCGTTGTTATGACTATAAATACTGCTTACTACTGAGCCAAGGATTATTGTAGTTTTGAGCCAAGAATTAATTCCCGTTATATAATTTCTTGATGACTTTTTGTTTTCCTGGAAATGCTCATGTTTTAAGAAATCATCGCACGCCCTGCAATAGTCTGGGTCTGTGAAACAGCCTTCAGGGTAACTTTCTGTTAGGTCAGATCTGCTCAGCCATTTTTAGTGTGACTTTTGCTTTTGTGTTTCTGTAGACATCCTTTCAGGAGCCCTTTGACCTGCTGTGTTTCTGGATCTTCTACATCACTTGTATCTTGGGATTTCTTCACCATCATCCTGTTTTGGAACCTTTGGTTTCTCAATCTGACATCTTCCTCTTTTTGGTGTTCTGCTTCATTTATGTGGAGCATATCCTATAGTAACTTCATGGAAACAGCATGAGAGAAATTTTTTGAGGATCTGTGAATCTGCAGACTATCTTTTGTGATCAATAGTCTATGTATAATATTCCAAGTTGGAAAATCTTTGCTTTCAGAATTTTGGAGTGGAAAATCTTTGCTTTCAGAATTTTGGAGTTGTTATCTCTTCATTCTTTTAGCTTCAGATGTTATTATTGAGAATTCTGGTACTCTTCTTAATCTTTTATTTTGTTCTATTTTAAATTTATTTTTTAGATTCTTTACCCATAAAGGTCATTACAGAGTATTGAGTAAAGTTCCCTGTGCTATACTGTAGGTTCTTATTAGTTAACATTTCTATGTATATTATAGTAGTATATACATATCATTCCCGATCTCCCAATTTTTCCTACCCTTCTTTGTTTTATTGTTTCCTCTTTGAAAGCTTTTAGAATCTTCTCTTTCGGATATTTTGAAGTTCATAATGATATCCTTCGGAGTGGATCTTATTTGAGTCATTGTCCCATATTCTTAGTTCTTTGGAGACTTAAGCCATAGAGATTTGGGACATTTTCATATAGTAGTTTTTTGCAATTTCTTCCTCTGGAAAAAAAAAAAACCTCTGACTTTGCGCTCTGCTCTTCTTTTTCTAGTGTTATTTATTGTTATTGGAATCTTCACATTCCCAGAGTTCTTTCTTGTGCACCACTATTTCCTCCCTGAGACTGTCCTATTTTTGATTTCTGCAAACAAGATCTTCTCTTTCAAGGTATCATAATTATAGTTTCTTTGAGGTTTTTTCCTGTTCTCCATTATATTTTCAGCTTATTTATTTTTTGTTTGTTCTACACTTGGCTGCATTGTGTTCTAGAATTGCATGGAGGACGAGAGGTGGGTCATCTCACACTTCACTATGCTGATTTATTTCCACTGAATTCCGTGTACTTGTCTATCATATCTCCCCTCCTCTGTGTCCAGGGTTTTCAAATCTAGTCTCTCTGCTTGCCTTTTTTAAGAGAAAAAAAAATCAAGTTTTTGCAGAAGAGAAGACTATACACATGGACATCACCAGATGGTCAATACAGAAATCAGATTGATTATATTCTTTGCAGCCAAAGATGGAGAAGCTCTGTACAGTCAGCAAAAACAAGACCAGGAGCTGACTGTGGCTCGGATTATGAACTCCTTATTGCCAAATTCAGACTTGAATTGAAGAAAGTAGGGGAAACCACTAGACCATTCAGGTATGACCTAAATCAAATCCCTTACAATAATATAGTGGAAGTGACAAATAGATTCAGGGGATTAGGTCTGATAGAGTGCCTGAAGAACTATGGACAGAGGTTTGTGACATTGTACAGGAGGCAGTGATCAAGAACATCCCCAAGAAAAAGAAATGCAAAAAGGCAAAATGGTTGTCTGAAGAGGTCTTACAAATAGCTGAGAAAAGAAAAGATGCAAAATGCAGAGGAGAAAAGGAAAAATATACCCATTTGAATGCAGAGTTCCAAAGAATATGATGGAGAGATATGAAAACCTTCCTTAGTGACCAGTGCAAAGAAATAGAGGAAAACAACAGGATAGGAAAGACTAGAGATCTCTTCAAGAAAATTAGAGATAACTAGGGAACATTTCATGCAAAGATGGGCACAAGAAAGGACAGAAGTGGTATGGACCTAACAGAAGCAGAAGGAACTAAGAAGAGGTGGCAAGTATACACAGAAGAACTGTACAAAAAAGATCTTCACGACCCAGATAACCACGATGGTGTGATCACTTACCTAGAGCCAGACATCTTGGAATACAACATCAAGTGGGCCATAAGAAGCATCACTATAAACAAAGCTAGTGAAGGTGATGGGATTCCGGTTGAGCTATTTCAAATCCTGAAAGATGATGCTGTGAAAGTGCTGCACTCAATATGCCAGAATATCTGGAAAACTCAGCAGCGGCCACAGGACTGTTTTCATTCCAATCCCAAAGAAAGGCAATGCCAAAGAATGTTCAAACTACCGCACAGTTGCACTCATCTCACATGCTAGCAAAGTAATGCTCAAAATTCTCCAAGTCAATAGTACATAAACTGTGACTTTTCAGATGTTCAAGCTGGATTTAGAAAAGGCAGGGGAACCAAAGATCAAATTGCCAACATTCGTTGGATCATTGAAAAAGCAAGAGAGTTCCAGAAACACATCGACTTCTGCGTTAGTGACTATGCCAAAGCCTTTGACTGTGTGGATCACAACAAACTGGAGAATTCTTAAAGAGATGGAAATACAAGATCACCTGACCTACCTCCTGAGAAAACTGTATGCAGGTCAAGAAGCAACAGTTAGAACTGGACATGGAACAACAGACTGATTCCAAATAGGAAAAGGAGTAGGTCAAGGCTGTATATTGTCACCCTGCTTTTTTGACTTATATGCAGAGTACATCATGAGAAATGCTGGACTGGATGATGTACAAGCTGAAATCAAGATTGCTGGGAGAAATATCAATAACCTCAGATATGCAGATGACACCACCCTTATGACAGAAAGCAAAGAAGTACTAAAGAGCCTCTTGATGAAAGTGAAAGAGGAGAGTGAAAAAGTTGGCTTAAAACTCAGCATTCAGAGAGCTGAGATCATGGCATCTGGTCCCATCACTTCATGGCAAACAGTGGAAACAGTGAGAGACTTTATTTTTGGGGGCTCCAAAATCACTGCAGGTGGTGACTGCAGCCATGAAATTAGAAGACACTTGCTCCTTGGAAGAAAAACTGTGACCTACTTAGACAGCATATTAAAAAGTAGAGACATTACTTTGCCAACAAAGGTCTGTCTAGTCAAAGCTATGGTTTTTCCAGTGGTCATATATGGATGTGAGAGGTGGACTATAAAGAAAGCTGAGCACCGAAGAATTGATGCTTTTGAACTGTGGTGCTGGAGAAGACTCTTGAGAGTCCCCTGGACTGCAGGGAGATCCAACCAGTCCATCCTAAAGGAGATCAGTCTTGAATATTTGTTGGAAGGACTGATGCTGAAGCTGAAACTCCAATACTTTGACCGCCTGATGTGAAGAGCTGACTCAATGGAAGAGACCCTGATGCTGGGAAGATTGAAGGCGGGAGGAGAAGGGTTCGACAGAGGATGAGATGGTTGGATGGCATCACCGACTCAATGGACATAAGTTTGAGCAGGCTTCGAGAGTTGGTGATGGACAGGGAGGCCTGGCGTGCTGCAGTCCATGGGGTTGCAAAGAGTCAGACACGACTGAGCATCTGAACTGAGCCGAAGGCTGGGGAGGTGGGGCGAACGTGAGAATCTAAGTTTTTTGATGCTCATTTTGAATCAATTCCCCGTTTTTAGTCCTCTCTCACTCTCACCTTCCAAGATATCTAAGAATCCAGTTTTTGAGCTTTCTTAAATTCTGTGTGGCTTACTTCCCATTGGTGTGCCCCTAGGAAGTTAGCACTTCCTTCTCTTACTGAGTTATTCAAGAGCCCTTCATCTGATTTCTGTCTTCATATATTGTGATCTGAGTTTTAGAAACATCTCCTAGTTCTACCAGTGGTCAAAGTTGTGTTTCTTTATCTTGCTTTCTTTGTTTAGAGGAACTTGTGAGAGAAGAACCTGGAAAAACCAACATATTTACTGCATCATTTTGAAACAGAAAATTCCCATTTGATTGATCTTAAATGAAGAGTATCAGGTTTTCACTTTGTTATGGAATTAATAATTCCCCCTTTTATCTTAAGCAAAGTCTTTTGTCTATTAGATGTCTTGATAGGGATTTTTAAGGGAAAAAATGATGCATATAAAAATTGCCTTGACAAAATTACATTAATTCCTCATTTATTTGGTACTCTAGTAGAAACAATCATTCTATGTAAGTGGTATTTTGAAGACTAGCTTCCTTAAAGTTTAAGGAATCAAACCTTCCATTTCAACAATTTCTGACTGAAATTTCTCCAAAATTTATGAAGTACTTCTCTGCATTATTAAACAGAAAAGGATGACTGTTTCTTGGTTTCTCAGACGTGTTACTGATATCATTTTTGGCACTCTGGTGTAATTTGGTGACATCTCTGAGACTGGTACCCCCTCTTTCACTGAATTCTCCTGGACTCTTGCTTTATAAATTTATAACTGATTTTGCAGAGGTGGCTGTCATGTCCCAAAGAGTCAGCTTCGGGCAGGGCTCTTCAATCCCCTGACACCTTATTACACTTAATTGACTGTCTGGTGTGCTTAGGAAGAGCTGAGATTGGCAGCAGAAGCAGGATATCCAGGCTAGCAAAACCAGGAACAGGAAATCGAATGTCAGATCCCAGACAGTAGGCTTTGGTTGAATGGCATGAGGACAGCTGCTCCAAGCGTTCATGATCTTGGAGGGGTAAACATCTTGAGCTGTATGGCAGGGCTTTCTTGTCTGCTTAGCCCAGGAGCTGGCATGCTTAAGGTCTGCATGATCAACGTTTGGGGCTGGGCAGCTCTTTGCGGCCGGGGCGGTCCCACGGTTGCAGAATGTTTCACAGCGTCCCTGGCCTCTGTCTGTCACTGCCAGTTGCACACACTGCCCCCAGTTGTCACAGCCAAACATGGCTGCAAGCATTGCCATCCCGTGGGGGGAGGCAGCATGGACTCCTGTTGAGAACTGCTCTTGTTTCAGATTTTATAACTCTCTTCTGGATATTTCATGTTGTACATACTGTTACACCAGTTGACTGGAATCTTGTTGCAATTCCCTAGAATTTTGTAAAATGTGAAATAATTCGTAAAACATCCATATTTTCATGATTTACCAAATATTCATTGTTTTAGATGTACTGATTTGTTGTTGTTTAGTCGCTAAGTTGTGTCTGACTCTTTGAGACCTCATGGACTGTAGCCTGCGCCAGGCAGTCTCCTCTGTTGGTGGGATTATCTTGGCAAGAAGACTGGAGCGGGTTGCCATTTCCTTCTCCGTGGGATCTTCCTGACCCAGGGATCGAACCGTGTCTCCTGCTTGACAGGTCGATTCTTTACCACTAAGCCAGCAGGGAAGCCCAGCTGTACTGATAACTAGTGTTAAGTGAGTGTTCAGTTCTTTTGGCATCCATGTTAACCAAGTGCTAGCCCCTGTTGAAAGCACAGTCAGCATCCTAAGGGAGAAATGAGCGATGCTCTCACTTGAACAGATGGGGAAACAGAGGCACAGTGCAATTTAGGCAAATTGCCTGAATTTGTACAGTTGAAGGTTGGAGAGCTGAGATTCACACCCAGCTAGGACTTCAGAGCACAAGCTCTTAATCAGCCCGTTGTGCAGTGGTTGATCTTGAGATGCTAACACCAGAAGATGCCGTGAGGGGACTTTAGTCCATCTGCCTGTTCTGAGTTCTGGGAAGGCAGGTCTGACACCATGTTGTCTTGTATTCCTCCTGCCTGGACCTTCACTTGGCAAATAGCAGAGGCAAGGTGAAGGTTAATTTCAATAAGTAAATGAAACTGTTCTAAGCTCTAGTCTCATGGGTGGTTTACGAGAAAAGGGGAACTGCAACAAAAACTCAGTGTGTATTCTGGTTTCTTGAAAGAAGGTGAATTGTGCTACTGTAAGTCATTAATGGGTTGCAGGCCTCTTCCTCTGGGGGATAAGTGCCGTAGATGAAGAAAGGGAACAGTTGTGTCATTATAGCCTTCAGACAGGGTTGGTGATCTCCCTGATGACTGGCAGTCCTGGGAAATGAGGCATGATACTGAAGAGTCGGCATCGCTTTAACAAAACTCACTGAAGTGCAGGTAGAACCAGCCACACACACTTGCAAAATTTGGCTTTTCTTTGGAGGCTCTGGAAGGCAAAATCTTGCAGCACCTCTAGGTGCTTATTATGGACAACCTCTGTGCCTTCAGACACGGAGGTGCTGCTTAACGGAGAGCGTGAGTTTCTGGAGAATGTTGACTATCAGCCATTTTATTCACCTTCATTTGAGACGGGTGTGCTTTTAGAAGAGCAGCTGGTGCTCAGTCGCTCAGCGGTGTCTGACTCTCTTTGACCCCATGGATATAGCCTGCCAGGTTCCTCTATTCATGGAATTTCCCAGGTGAGAGTAGAAGACCATGGTACATTAGTATTCCAACATTTGCTCTCAGAGCTCTTTCAGGATTGTTCCAGGAGTGGACTGGGAAGCATATCCTGTGTTGGTCCTGATACAAGGCTCATGTTAGCCAGTGCAGTGCTGGATGAGTTCTGTCAATAGGACCCTTTGTCAAGCTGTGTCTCTGCTATAGCTGGGCTCTGGGTTTCACATCACTGTCGGCCATTAAAATAAAGCTGACGCAGAATTTGAGCTGAAAAGTGCTCAGAGGTGGGGAAGATGGACTGGCCTGTCATTTTCATCTCTTGAGTATCATTCAGACTTTTTCTCATCTGATTATGTACATGTGAAATAGGCATGGGAAACTGAGATTAATGCAGAAAGGGTCTTAGTAAATTAGTAAGTTTCCCCTGACTCCTTTGTCTTTTTTTTTTATTTAAACATCAGGGAGTTGTCTCAATTCTAGAGCAGAAATTCATCCACGTTGTAAATTCAAATCAGGAGAATCCCTGGTGGCAAAAGCAGCTGATACTCAGACCCATCAAAGGACTTAAATGCTAATAAGTAAATTTCACTAGATAAACCTAACCTTCAACATCCTGTTCAAATACCACCTCTGCCTGGGGGCTTTCTGTCCCTCGTCTCCCCCAGCTCAAGTTAGCTGTGCTGTCCTTGAAAACTCCCAATGCAGTTTGTTCTTATTCCTGAAATAACCCCTGCCCTATTGTGTTCTCACTCATCTATTTTCACGTCTTTCTTCCTGCCTGGATCTTGAGGTTCCAGGAGGGAACGATTCACCTTTGTGCTCCCAGCACCTGGCGTGTGTGGGCTGGTACGTAGGAGACAGTCTGTGTCTATTGGATGAATGAGTAACAGGAGAACTCATTAAATTTCATCTTTCACACTGGGCAAGAGGAGGACTTATCATATTGAAATATTTCCAACTTGTTAATAACAAGCAGCTCATTTTTATGATTTGGAATTAAGAGTTCAGGGCACAGTGACTTTTTTCTTTATCTACTTCCTCATTCTCTTCTATCCCTCCCACCCACCTTCCTCGAAATGTCACAAAAAAACTTGTCTAAATTTTCTTTGAGTATATTCTGGGTCCTTCTGAAGAATGCCCTCCCTTTTTTTTTTTTTTTTTTAAAGTATCTGTGTGTGTTCAGTCACTCAGTCGTGTCTGTCTGTTTACGACTGTAGCCTGCCAGGCTCCTCTGTCCTTGAGACTCCTCCTGGCAAGAATCCTGGAGAGGGTTGCCATGTCCCTCTCCATTTTTTAAGTACAGTTGATTGACAGTGTTGTATTAGTTTCAGGTGTAACGCAACGTGATTCAGCTCCATCTTTTCAGATATAGCTTTTTCAGATTCTTTTCCCTTACAGATTATTGCGAGATACTGAGCGTAGTCCCCTGTGCTACACAGTAGGTCCCTGTTGGTTGTCTGTTTTATATGTAGTATTGAAGAACACCCCTCTCTTTCTTTTCAGGCGGGTATTAATGAAAATGATTTTTACGACGGGGCGTGGTGTGCGGGGAGGAATGACCTCCACCAGTGGATTGAAGTGGACGCCAGACGACTGACCAAGTTCACGGGTGTCATCACTCAGGGGAGGAACTCGCTCTGGCTGTAAGTGTGGCTGGACCCGTGCTTAGGCTCTGGGCTGTGGGCCTGAAGTTCTAAGGTTCAGACAGAGTCAGGGAAGTTGCAGAGAAGAATCTGGTGACCGACAATAGAAGGGAAGAAAGTTACAGGGAAGACGGGAGGCTGGCCTTGCTGTAGACACCCTGGGAAGGTGCATCTTTTGGTCAAAACCTTCCCCAGCGCAGGAGCAGAGAGAGGGATCTGCGGGTTAGACTGAGGAGGCAAAGGTACTCTTTGGCAGGTAGTTGCCTTCTTGGATATGGGGTGAGTTACTGGTGCCCTGACAGGTGGGCTGAACAGGTGTTCAGTGAGCAACCAGTAGCTGGCTCCACCCACTGTTCTGGGGTAGAAGGAATGAATCTTCCCGATCCTGGGAAGAAAGAGGAAGCACAGGCAAGTTCCCGAATAAAGAACTAGAGGAGGAGGAGATTTGAAGGATGAACCAGTGAGAATAAGATGGCGTCCCACTGCTCAGAACGGAGCTTGAGATCAGGGCTGGATCAGTAAGAACAGTAATCCCCGAAGAGGTGGGCTCTAGTCCCTTACAATACTTCATCTCATGGTGCTGTGCTGTGGTCGATCCCTTCAGTCATGTCTGACTTTCTGTGGCCCACCAGGTTCCTCTGTCTGTGGGATTTTCCCAGCAAGAATACTGGAGTGGGTTGCCATGCCCTCCTCCAGGGGATCTTCCCAACCCAGGGGTCAAACCTGCATCTCCTGTGTCTCCTGCATCGCAGGCAGATTCTTTACCACTGAGCCACCGGGGAAGCCCAGTCTCATGGTGGATATATACAGTTCAGTTCAGTTCAGTTCAGTCGCTCAGTCGTGTCCGACTCTCCGCGACCCCATGAATCACAGCACGCCAGGCCTCCCTGTCCATCACCAACTCCCGGAGTACACTCAAACTCATGTCCACAGAGTCGGTGATGCCATCCAGCCATCTCATTCTCCGTCGTCCCCTTCTCCTCCCGCCCCCAACCTTTCCCAGCATCAGAGTCTTTTCCAGTGAGTCAACTCGTCTCATGAGGTGGCCAAAGTATTGGAGTTTCAGCTTTAGCATCAGTCCCTCCAATGAACATCCAGGATTGATCTCCTTTAGAATGGACTGGTTGGATCTCCTTGCAGTATAAGGGACTCTCAAGAGTCTTCTCCAACACCACAGTTCAAAAGCATCGATTCTTCGGCGATCAGCTTTCTTCACAGTCCAACTCTCACATCCATACATGACCACGGGAAAAACCATTGCCTTGACTAGACGGACCTTGGTCGGCAAAGTAATGTCTCTGCTTTTTAATATACTATCAAGGTTGGTCATAACTTTCCTTCCAAGGAGCAAGCGTCTTTTAATTTCATGGCTGCAATCAGCATCTGCAGTGATTTTGGAGCCCAAAAAAACAAAGTCTGACACTGTTTCCACTGTTTTTCCATCTATTTCCCATGAAGTGATGGGACCAGATGCCATGATCTTTGTTTTCTGAATGTTGAGCTTCAAGCCAACCTTTTCACTCTCCTCTTTCACTTTCATCAAGAGGCTTTTGAGTTCCTCTTCACTTTCTGCCATAAGGGTAGTGTCATCTGCATATCTGAGGTTATTGATATTTCTCCCAGCAATCTTGATTCCAGCTTGTGCTTCTTCCAGCCCAGCGTTATATACAACGGAATGTTATTCAGCTTTAAAAAGGAAGGGGATTCTGACACACACTAGAATATGGATGAACTTTGAGGTCGTTATGCTCAAGGCAATAAGTCAGACACTAAAGGACAAACACTGCATGATGCCACTTCCATGAGGTTCCTAGAGCAGGTAAAGTCATAGAGACAGAAAGGAGAAGGAACAGTGGCTACCAGGGTCTGGAGTGGAGGGGAATGGCATTATTATCTAATGGGTACAGAGTTGAGGATGATGAAAAGTTCTGGAGATGGATGGTGGTGATGGTGTCACAGAATTGCACACTTAGACATGAGTTTGAGTAAACTCCGGGAGTTGGTGATGGACAGGGAGGCCTGGCGTGCTGTGATTCATGGGGTCGCAAAGAGTCGGACACGACTGAGCGAGTGAACTGAACTGAAATGGTTAAAATGATACATTTTTTGCTATGTATATTCTGCTACAGTAAACAAAAAAATCTACACGAACAAAAGGAAACCTTTCCCTTCATCCCAGGGCTGTCGGTAGAGATGGAGGTGGGACAGTGTCTGTGAGGCTGTTCTGTGGCTCAAGTTGTGTCCAGAGCAAACGGCGGAGGCTGGGGGCTGGGCGAGAGTCAGGAGGGGCTGCATAACGTTGGGCGTTTTCTGAATTTAAACAAGAAACGTTCAGTTCCTCTAGCATCTG
The DNA here is from genome assembly GCF_049115385.1 of Moschus berezovskii. Taxonomy (NCBI): domain Eukaryota; kingdom Metazoa; phylum Chordata; class Mammalia; order Artiodactyla; family Moschidae; genus Moschus; species Moschus berezovskii. The sequence goes on along the minus strand of NC_142471.1, from coordinate 89,427,687 downwards.
TCTCTGTACTGAGCAGCCAGGAGCACAAACGCCCCACACTGAGACATCAGGAAATTGTGCACTTAGTTAGCCAAACACCCTCCTGCCCTGGCGCCTCCACCTGCTCGGTCTGCACACTCAAATCCCATGTCTTGACCCCTTTCGGTTTTACTGATTCAGTTCAGTTCAGTCGCTCAGTCGTGTCCGACTCTCCGCGACCCCATGAATCACAGCACGCCAGGCCTCCCTGTCCATCACTGGTTGGCAATCAGGCTTCCCTGGTGGCTCAGCAGGTAAAAAATACATCTGCAATGCAGGAGACAAAGGAGATGCGAGTTCAGTCCTTGGGTCGGGAAGATCCCCTGGAGGAGGAAATGGCAACCCACTCTAGTATTCTTGCCTGAAAATTCCCATGGAGAGGATCACAAAGAGTCAGACAGAACTGAGCAAATAAACCGACAGAAAGAGACAGTTGGCAGCCATATAAAATCTATCATTGGTTGATTAATTTTAACTCCTAGAAAGGTCAACATTCATAAGTAAACCAAGATAAGAGAAGGGAACCTGGCATCTGTGCTCACATTTAAATGTCTGTCATTGTCACTGTAAAGGGGACTTTCTTATTAGATGACAGTTGTCAGGCAATGACTCATCCTGTTTTTGTCTGAATCTTTTTTTATTGTAAGGACAAGACTGTAACCACTAACAACGTTTAGAAACATTACTGGTGATTCCACTGTCCTTAGGCAAACAGAATTTTTCTGCATATTTGTAATCATATTACCTATGCAATTATTATTTTTAATTTAAAGTGTATCTGTAACATTTTCATGCTGCGACTCAGATTTCATAATGATCATTGTTAATAGCCTATAATTTACTCAGCTATGCCTCACTCACCGTCTCAATTTTCCGCTATCACCTATTTTGCAGGAGAGCATTTACATACTTTTTTCTTTCTTTGAATTACTTCCTTCAAATAAATTTCCAGAGGGGGATAATCTGTGCATTTTGATGATGCCGGTTATGTATTTGTGTTACTTTGCATATCAGATTTTATTCACTTTACTTTCCAGTGGCACTTCTGTATGTGTTCATTCCTGCTTATGTTTGCTCTGTGGTATGTGTTTTGCTAATCAGTGACTTATTACCATAACTATTGTTTTCACTGTGTAGATTCTTAAAAGGCAAGGAATTTAGAAACTCAGAGAGAAAGACTGATTTGAGATGATCCGTAGGGATGAGAGAAGGGGCTTTACCTCAATGCTTGGATAGTAGGCTGTCTAATCACTGTCATTAGAGATGCAGTAGTTGGGTTATTATTGGATCAGAAAGAAAGAGCTCGGTAGAAGAGCCGCTCACATTCTGTTTCAGCTGGAAACACAAGAGGGTTTGGAGCGAATAAGAAATTACAGTAGAACAATATCTTTCTTTGACTTAGCCCGGGACAGGAACATCTAGAGGGAGGCAAGGGATAGAATTGCTTTTAAGAGTCAGTTTTTTAACGTCTAAATGTATTTCAAGTCAAGGACAATGAAAAGAAATCCAGTGAGTTTCAGTTTATCTTCCCTCCTGGAGTAGGACTGTGCACTAAGGAGGGAGGAGGAATGGTCAAGAGTGCATTTTGGTATCTGAGCCCCTTTTCCCAGAGGCATGAATAATGCTGGAGGCATTGGCTATATTCTATTATGAGCGGAAACTTGCCAGCAACAGAAATCACCAAATACCCATGGTAAAGAAGGCAGTAGTTGTCTTTCTTTCCCTCTCCCAGGCTGTCCTTGAGTTGTTCCCACGTGGCCATCGTATGACTTTTAATATTTTTGTTTATTGGTTTCCATATTTCTCCCCACTAGTCTGTGGACACAATAGAGGCAAAGCTATGATAGTCTGTATCTCTGGGACCTGACCTAGGACCAGGCATCCGGTAGATGCTCAATGAATGATTCTTAATGAATATTGTAAGGAAGTAACAAATTAGCAAAGAGCCATTCACACCGAATACTGATGTGTTAATTAATTTATGAGTGTAAATAACTGAGAGCAGGCTTAAATTGTACGGGGAGAGGAGAGGGGATGTGGAAAGTCTAGTTGAGGAGTGACAGGATTTTTAGAGATGAAAGCATGTAAAACAGCATGACTTTGGAATTACATCATGGCTGACTCTTGCTGGTTATGAGATTTTTCTTCTTTGAACCTCAATATGCTCTTCTTTAAAATGGGTTAACTACTGTCTAGCTCATAAAGATGTGGTGAAAGTTAAATGCAATTGTGTCAATAATGTTTCAAAATTACCCAGCACAGAATAAGTGCTCAATAGATGGGACTTTCTTCCCTTTGCACCTCCTTGGGTTTATCTAGAACAGTGGTTTTCAAGCTTATTTTTAGTCACAGATCTTCCTTCTTATAAAGTCTTTCTTGGAAACATTTAGAAAACACAGATAGAAGTTCCCCAGTGGTCCAGTGGTAAAGAATCTGCCTGCCAGTGCAGGAATCCGGGTTCAGTCCCTGGTCCCGGAAGATCCCACACGCGTCGGAGCAGCTAAGCCCATGAGCCACAACTACTGAAGCCTGAGCGCCCTAGAGCTGGTGCTCTGCAACGAAATAGACCACGGCAGTGAGAAGCCTGTGCCACTCACTAGAGAGCAGCCCCCACTCAGTGCGGCTGGGGAAAGCCTGACAGAGACCCAGGGCAGCCTTAAATAAATAAATAAACCAGAAAGAAAAGAACAAAATACAGATAAACCAAAAAGAAAGAAAGAAAAGAAAAAACAGACAGGTGAAGCTGCTTCCTGTGCATCTGGTAGTGGGGAGCATTGTCTGCTAGGCTCTCCCTTCACCCCCTCACAGGCGCATCCTCGGAGGATGTATCCATCCAAGGATCGCTGTGTAACAAGCATGCTACACAGGGAGCCTCTTTGCAGGTTACAATCCTGCCAGCTCCTCCAAGCGGTGATTGCTTCTTCCTGACTCCAACCGGGTAACAGGCGGATGTGGATTTCAGACAAAACAAGCAATGGCAGAGTTGGAGTTAGAGTCTGATTTCTTCGCGTTAAATGGGAAGAACATCCGCTAATCTCAGAGTGCTGCATTTGGTTGGTGATGTTTTAGAAATGGAAGGAAAATAGGGTGATGGGTCCTTCGGGTTGGCCAGACGGATGTTGTTATTTGTAAATAGTGCCTATCTGATTGTTAGAATGCACAAGCACTTTGGAGCATTAATCAGTTCAGTTCAGTTGCTCAGTCGTGTCCGACTCTTTGTGACCCCATGGACTGTAGCACGCCAGGCATCCCTGTCCATCACCAACTCCTGGAACTTGGAGTATTAATATCAGAACACTGTGAATATTTTTCATTCATAAAACTTTTATGATTGGTATTTTAAAATGGACATCCATCATCTTATTTGTTCCTGACCTCCTCTTTATGTGTTTATGATTTCATTCATCTCTTTACTGAGCATTCTGATCTGAACACTCTGCACAAGAAGTGGCCTGCCTGCAGGGAGCTCTCAGCCTGGAAGAACCTGATATGTTGACAGATCCACTAGAATTGGCACAGTCCACACTGGTAGGAGGGGAAGAGGGGCGCTGTTCTCAGACCTGTGATTCAGATGTGAAGGGCAATACAGGGGATGGTGATGCATAGCCATGATCCAGGACTAGCTCATAACCAAGTTGATGGAAAACTCTATGATTCTAGTTTTGATAATTTTCAAATAATTCATGCTATTTGAAAATAATGAAGCATAATTGTTTCCATGATACTGAATAATTTACATTTTTCACCAATATAAATGATTCTTTCCCATTGCTTTGCAGTTTAGTGGAACGTTGGTGTGCTAGAAAAAGCCAATTTTTGTTTTGCTGATTTCAGAAAGTATATTAAATGTGTGAGTGTTGCAGTTACAGCCAATATGGTGACTGAAAAGTTAATTATTCTGCCTGAGGTGAATAGATGCGTCTAACGACTTGGGTGAAATACAGGCAATTTAAAACAACCAAATGGTTTAAACTTTAATTATTTCATAAACAGAACAGTTCTCATCCTCTCTTGAGAGTCTGTAAATGTGTCCTTAATGAGAAGCAGCCATTTGATTGATGGATTTGTAAGGTGAGCGTTGGGCAAAGTTTGTCTGGTTGGCTGAATTTTTTAAAAGCGGTTTGGCTAATTAAGCAGGATGAATGGCTTATGGCTGAGAACCCAGAGATGGTAGGAAAGATAGCCGCAGCCCAAAGAAGCTGGCTTTCAGTCTGTTGGTGCAGAATCTTGGCTGAGATTCTGAATGTGAGCGTACCCTTCGAGAATTCTGAGGGTGGAGAAAATGAGCAGATGGGGTCCCCAAGTCAGACGAAGAGAAGGTCAAGGAAAGGCCTGTTGCTGGCTCTTTTCCTGGACACACCGTGGTCCTGGGAAGGACAGGTGGCCGATGGAGCAGGTCCCTGAGGGGTGAGGGTAGTGGTGAGTGGTGGGGCTGATGGGGGTGCAGAGGCTCAGCTGGAACGAGGGGGTCCACCCGTCCCAAGAGAGTAGAGTTGGGAGTTGGGGAGTAAGTGCTGAAGTGGGTTCAGAGCCTTCACACTGGAGGGTTTTCTATTCTTGATGAAGTAGGAGGTGGGTTCTCTGCAGACAGTGAGTGAGGCAGATTCAGAGGTTGGAGATTTAAGGACAGGGAACTTCACTGTCCCACTAGAGAAAGGGCTTGACTGGCCTCCCGAGCTCAGGGAATTGTAATGGGCTTAGTGGTAAAGAGTCTACCTGCCCCTGCAGGAGACTCAGGAGATGTGAGTTTGATCCCTGGGTCAGGAAGATCCCCTGGAGAAGAGAATGGCAACCCACTCCAGTATTCTTGCCTGGGAAATCCCACGGACAGAGGATCCTGGTGGGCTACAGCCCACAGTGTTGCAAAGAGTTGGACACGACTGAGCACGCATGCACTCATGCATTTCCCCAGTGTCACTCAGTCGTGTCCAACTCTTTGTGACCCCATGGACTGTAGCCCACCAGGCTCCTCTGTCCATGGAGTTCTCCAGGCAAGAATACTGGAGTGGGTGACCATCCCCTCTCCAGGAGATCTTCCCAGGGATCAAACCTGGGGCTCCTGCATGGCAGACAGATTCTTTACCGTCTGAGCCATTAGGGAATCCTGCACATACGCATTAGGCACCACTGATGCTTTCTCCACTAGAGGGTGGTGGAGTTGGTGGCAGTGCAACTGAAATCCTGGGACTAGGCCATTGCAGGACCCGGTAGGACACAGCGTGTTAGGAGTGAAGGGTTGTGAGGGTGAGATCCAGGGCTGGTCAGGAAGGAGTCCAAGCCAGAGGGCTGATTCCCTGGAAGTTAAGATCAAGTTCACAGAGCCCCCGAGGGAGATGAGGTTTCAGAAAAGATAGAAACTTGGAAGCGGAGGACACTGACCATCTGGGGACTCCACGGGGGCAATCGAGGTGATGCCTGGGGTCAGGGAGTGGGGCTGGAGAGGAGCAGACGTCTGGGAATCTTGAGGTCGCAGGCTTGGCTGCTCAGGGCTGTTTGTGTTGGGAGAATCTCCAAGACGCGCTGGACCCTAGATCAGGAGGGGGATGAAGAGGCAGCTGAGGAGGCAGCGGGGTCTGTGTGGGAAGGAAAATGAAGGTGAGGAGGGACAGAGGCCAGTGCAGAGGCCGCTGGAGGACGTTCATCCAGAGACCAGGGAGAGAGATGGAACCTTCCCAACCGCCTGCTTGGCCTGGGGTTCCGCCCAGGGGCTGGCCCTCTGGTTTCCACAGTGAGAAGCATTCACCCGGCCCCTCCCTGTCTCTTCAGTTTCATCTGGTTTTCCACTCCTGGAGATCTGAGCCTTGGCAGTCCGGGCCCCAGCCCTGCAGCATCGCTCCAGGGTGCAGAGGGAAGGGGCGCCGGGCTGGGCCGGGCATGTGGAGCCCCTGGAGGCAGGGCTCACAGGGCTGCCGCTGCACTTTGTGAATCACCTGCTCATCTTCTCGCAAAGAGTCGGACACGGCTGAAGTGACTTAGCACGGCACACAGCACATCTTCTCGGGAGAGAGCCTGTGTGTGTTTTCAGGACGTGTCCCTTTGCGTCTCCTCTCTCACTGGCAAAATGAAATGTTTGGCACTTGTGGGGGCTGGGAGACAGAAGTTTCCAAACTCCTCTCTAACCTCTGAAAACCGTCAGTTTCTGAACTGCTGAGTTTGGCTAAAATGGAGGGGTTTTGATGACAACATCTCCAAGTTCAAGTAGAAGGCAGGCATGCCATCATATCTCCGCTTGTGTTATGTTCCCACAATGCAGGGAGGGTTATCTGAAGCTGAACAAAGTGCTGTCTCCTGCGGCTCAGTGGCTCATACTTGGTTTCCTGGCTGCCAGGTGACTAAGGAATCCATTCAGAAGGTAAAATCTCTATAAAGGAAACAGTGCTAGAACTTGTTCCTGGAGATGAAGTTCCTGCCATGGTTTATTCCAGGGCCCTTGTTCCCTGGCTGTCACTCCCCGGGAAGCCCTCTAGGAGGTCTCTGGGTGCATTCACCTTTTTTTCTCATCTATTCCTGGTGGCCAGTGTCCCCTTGAGGGGGCACCCTCCCCAGCTGGGCTCACATAATGCTCTGACAGGCCTGCACCCACAGGGCGGACTGACTCCCACTTCCCGTTTGACCTCCTTCCCTTTGCTCCTTCATTTCTAGCCCAGGAGCCTCATCTTTGTTCTGCAGATAAGCCAGCATGCTCCTGCCTCAGGGCCTTTGCACCTGCAGTCCCCCCTGCCTGAAGGTACACCCTGCCCTGCGCTGCCCCATTCCATCATTCAAAGCAATGATGTCCTAATTCTCTCCTCTTCTGAGGCTGGCCAGCAACCCCCATCCCAACCCAGGGTCTGCCCACTATAGGGGGCCCTTTAATGAACAGACCATGGGGAGAAAATAAGCCACAGCCTGTGGGGATGCAGCTGTCGTATTCCTTTGGTGTCCCTCCTGTTCAGATGTCTCGGTGGTCATCTGGTGTAGCTGAGCAGATAAAAGTGCAGATTCTCCAGTGAGACTGGGATTCCAGGCTCCCAACTGCATGGCCTTGGGTGTGTTTCTGAGCCTTTCTGTGCTTCAGTTTCTTTATCTGTAAAATGGAGATGATAATAGTGCCTGGCACATAGGATCGCTGTGAGAATTAAATGAGTTAATGCGGGCTTCCCTCGTAGCTCAGTTGGTAAAGAATCCACCTGCAATGCAGGAGATGCTGGTTCCTCTGGGTCGGGAAGATCCGCTGGAGAAAGGGATAGGCTACACCCTCCAGTATTCTTGGGCTTCCCTTGCAGCTCAGCTGGTAAAGAATCCGCCTGCAATGCAGGAGACCTGGGTTCGATACCTGGGTCGAGAAGATCCCCTGGAGAAGGGAATGGCTACCCACTCCAGGGTTCTGGCCTGGAGAATTCCATGGACTGTATAGTCCATAGGGTTGCAAAGAGTCGGCGACGACTGAGCGACTTTCACTTCACTTCAACGCGTTATCAAGCTGTAAAGACCATCCTTGGCAGTGGTGAGTGCCTGACAAGTGTCTTAGGGTCCCTCCCCTTCTCTGGTGGGGGGTCCTGCTCACAGGCTCCCCTCCACCCCAGCCCCAGGCCTCTTTCTCCGCTTGAGTCAGTGCCCTTGCTGTCTCTCCTCTCCCCGATGGCCATCGCTCCCTCTGTCTTAGAGATGTTAATGGTGGGGGGTGATCCTGAGAGGGTGGGTGTTCCTGGTGGTCTCCTTAGCCTTCCAAGCCTCAAGTTTCCTGGCTGGTGAGAAGAGCTTATTTTGAACCTTCAGTGAGATGCAGATGGAAAGTCCTGGCACATTCTGGACCCAGCAGATGCTTAAGGAACCGTGGCTGCTGTTATTTATGAAGCGGCCTCATTGCACCCTTCCCCGTCTCCGAGCCCCCAGTCCCCCAACCATGCAGAGTTGAACCTCCAGAGGCCCAGGAAGGAATCATGGTAACTAATTAGATCTTTAAACAGAGGGATGACCCTGGATTGTCTGGGTGGGCTCAGTGTGCTCATGAATGTGAAAGTCGCTCAGGCCTGTCCAGCTCTTTCAGAGCCCGTGGACTATACAGCCCATGGGATTCTCCAGGCCAGAATACTGGAGTGGGTAGCCTTTCCCTTCTCCAGGGGATCTTCCCAATCCAGGAATCGAACCAGGGTCTCCTGCATTGCAGGTGGATTCTTTACCAACTGAGCTATCAGGGAAGCCGACACTTAAGGCCCCTTAAATGTGGGGCAGTGAGGGGAAGAGAGGACCAGAGAGCTGGCAGTGTGAGTGAGCAGGACCCCCTGCTGCTTGCTGTGAAGACAGAGGAAGGGGCCACGAGGTGGGAGCATGGGCGCCTCCGGAAGCTGGAAGAGGCGGGGAAACAGATTCTCTCCTAGAGTTTCCAGAAGAAACGCAGCCCTGCTGAACACTTCGATCGCAGGACTTCTGACCTCCAGAACCGTAAGCTGATAAATCTGTGCTATGTAAACCACTGAGTTGGCAGAAAATTGACAGCGGTCCTAGAAAACTAATAGGTCCACCGGGGCAGGAGTAGTCACAGCCCATGAGAGCCCTCCCATGCCCTGGCTGCCCCTGCCCCACGCTGTCTCTGGTGTGAGGCCGTGGTGGAGACCTCCAGCTGTGGACCGTGCCTGCCAGGCAGTGTCATGCCGTCATGCTCCACTCATGATATCACAGCAGAATCCGGGCCAGTCCTCCCCTCTGCGTTCTTTAGGTTTCCTGTGAGCCATTTCTTTGGTTCCTTTCTTCTCTATCTTTCAAGCGTCTCTTTCAGATTTGGAGGAATTTAAATACTTTCTTTTTTTTCTTTCTTTTAGTTCTCTTCAGTGGGGCTTAACTAGGAACTACCTCCCTCTTTACCCAGATTTATTGGACTTGGCCCCCAAAGTGGCATTTCCCCCCCTTTCCCTGGTAGACAATTTTTACTGGAGGTAATGGAAAATAGATAATATTTCTAAGTTCGTAACATTCCATCCAGTGCTCTGGATTCTCAAATAGCCATGGTAACCAGTCTGAAGTGAAAGAATCTAATAACTCAATGGGCTGGTTTCTCAGAGTCTGACATTTGTCTGCCCTGGGAATGTGGCAGAACCATTTCACTGTGTGACTGTGGTTCCAGCAGAGGAGGAGAGAGAGGAAGACGAAAGAGTGGCAGGATCACTCACGCTCTTGAGTGTCGGGTGTGCCCACGCTCGCTGTAGACCCCCAGATAAGCCTTTTCCTCCCATATTGTTTCTGGAAGTCACAGAGTCAAGGTTAGACCTCTGGGGAGTAATGGTCTTGCCCAGAGTTGCAGTTGGGCCACAGCCAGGATTTGAGGCTGCTAAGTTCTGTCAAGGAGGTGATGGACAGGAAGAGGAAGCTGCCAGCTTCCAACAGAAAATTGGCATAAAAACTAGGAGAGAAAGGGATTTAACAGTGCTTTCCCTACTTGGGATTTGGCCTTCCCTAGCTCAGACGGTAACCCACTCCAGTATTCTTGCCTGGAGAATCCCATGGACGGAGAAGCCTGGTAGGCTACAGTCCACAGGGTCGCAGAGTCGGACACGACTGAGCGATGGAACGGAACGGAACGGAACAGCTCAGACGGTAAAGAATCTGCCTGCAATACAGGAGCTCCTAGAACTTGCTCAAACTCATGTCATTGAGTCGGTGATGCCATCCAACCATCTCATCCTCTGTCGTCCCCTTCTCCTGCCTTCAGTCCTTACCAGTAACAGGGTCTTTTCTAATGAGTCAGTTCTTCTCATCAGGTGGTCAAAGTATTGGAGCTTCAGCTTCAGCATCAGTCATTCCAGTGAATACAATCTGACTAGTAAGAGCAATTGCCGTGAAATTCCAGTGTGACAGAGCCCCAGTGCGCACCGTCAGATCTTACCTTACATCCACTTGATATTAGTCCTTCGACTGTGATTTGAGCTACTGGTGCTTTTCCCGATTATTCTCTTTCTTATCATTTTGCTTAGAGGACCTTCCCATGTACCAAAATTTTGAATTGTTATATGGTTACTGTAATCATTCTCTTAAGATTGATGTCATGCTTAGAAAGACCTTGTCTCTGCTGACAATACAATAAAAGTAATTCCACCCGTATTTTCTTCTAGTATTTTTGGATTGCAAATTTTACATTGACATTTTAAATCTTGTGGAATGGATTTTGATGTAGGTTATACATAATAGATCAGGCTCTTTGTACCTTCAGATGGCCATTAAGATGTCCCAAATTATTTTTCATATTATCTCCAACTGCTGTAATCTGAATATTTGTGTCCTCCCAAAATTTAAATTCTCATGCCTGATGTGATGGCATTTATAGGTGGAGCATTTGGTAGGTGATTAGGTCACGCGATGGCAAGCCACTCCAGTACTCTTGCCTAGAAAATCCCATGTATGGAGGAGCCCGGTAGGCTGCAGTCCGTGGGGTCGCTAAGGGTCGGACACGACTGAGCGATGTCACTTTCGCTTTTCACTTCCACACATTGGAGAAGGAAATGGCAACCCACTCCAGTGTTCTTGCCTGGAGAATCCCAGGGACAGGGGAGCCTGGTGGGCTTCCATCTATGGGGTCACACAGAGTCGGACACGACTGAAGTGACTTAGCAGCAGCAGCAGTAGGTCACGCGAGCGGAGCCCCTTGGTTGGGATTAGTGCTCTCATAAGAGACCTCGCAAAGGTCCCCAGCCCCTTCCATCACGTGAGGACACAGCATAAAGTCTGTGACCCAGAAGCGGGCCCTCACCAGACGGTGCTGGCCCCCTGGTCGCGGACTCCCAGCACGGTGAAAAATAAACTGTGTTTATTACTCCCTAGGTTATGGTGCTTTACTACAGCAGCCTCAGGGACTGAGACATCCCCTAAAGTGCCCCAACGTGATATTCTAAATTCTGGTCTTCTATGGGGTTTGCTTCAGGACTTTTTATTCTCTTTGCTGTCTCTGTGAACCAGTACCCCTCTGCTGTATAGTTACTACAGCATGTCCTCTTAATGTTTCCTAGATCTAGTTCCTCCTCCTTATTAATCTTTTCAGAATATTCCTGGCTATTCTTGCCATGTTCTTTTTTCATATGAATTTTGCAAAAAGTCCAAATTATCTCCAAAAAGAATTTTGGGTGATGTCTTAAAGGGGAATGCCTTAACTAATTGCACTCCCCTCTAACTGGCATCCTCAAGATCAGAGTGTCTTCCTCTTAAATGGCTTTTTCCTTCTGTTCACATATCCCTTTCTAACTCTGTGCTGTTCTGTGTTTTTTAAAAACTGTTTCCCCACCCCAGTAGTTCTCTGTGTTAATTGCACGGTTAGTTTTATAAGAAAGGCTGTGTTATTTTCCAAACACTGTATGTGATCCAGGTTCTCTGAATCCTCCCTAGTGTTTGGTCTTGTCATTATTTTATTATTTTAGCTGTTCTCACAGGTGTGTAGTGACATCTCGTCATGGTCTTTATTTGCATTTGTCTAATGGCTGATGGTGTTGAACATCTCTTCGTGTACATATCTGCCGTCTGTACGTCTTCTTTAGTGAAATGTCTCTTCGTATCGTTTGTCTATGTTCTCATTGCCTTGTTTGTGTTTTTACTCTAGTTTGTTGAGAGTTCTTTATTATTCTAGATATGTCTTTTGTCAGATATGTGGTTTGCAAATATCTTTACAGTCTGTAGCTTCTCTTTTATCTTCTAAATATGAGCTTTCACACTGGTTTCTCAGAGAAAAAGTTTGTAATTTCAGTCAAGTCCAGTTTACTGATTCTTTTCCTTTATGGATTGTGCTTTTGGTGTCATGTCTAAGAACACTTTACTAAACTCTAGATCCCAAAGCAGAGAAGGCAATGGCAAGCCACTCCAGTACTCTTGCCTAGAAAATCCCGTGGACGGAGGAGCCTGGTAGGCTGCAGTCCATTGGGTCACTAAGGGTTGGACACGACTGAGCGACTTCACTTTCACTTTTCACTTTCACACATTGGAGAAGGAAATGGCAACCCACTCCAGTGTTCTTGCCTGGAGAATCCCAGGGACGGGGGAGCCTGGTGGGCTTCCGTCTATGGGGTCGCACAGAGTCGGACACGACTGAAGTGATTTAGCAGCAGCAGCAGCAGATCCCAAAGATTTTCTCCTTTATTAACTTCTAAAGTTTTGTAATTTTATGTTTTGCATTTAGACGTGTGATTCATTTTGAATTAATTTTTATATAAAGTGTTCGGTTTAGTGAAGTTTAATGATACATGTTGCAAGCTAATGATATGTAATTATCTATAGATACATATTAATTGTTCCAGTGTCATTTGTTGGAAAGATTGTCCTTCCACCATGGAATTGCTTTTGCATCTTTGCTAAGGATTGGTCAGTCATATGTGTATGGATTTATTTCTGGGTTCTCTCTCATGGACAGAGGAGCCTGGAAAGCTACAGTCCATAGGTTTGCAAAGAGTTGGACACGACTTGCATAGATGAATGTGTCTGTCCCTCTACTAATAATTAGTACAGTCTTGATTACTATCCCTATATACTATCTTGTAATAGGGTAAATGGATTTTTCCCACTTTCAGTTCAGTTTAGTTCAGTCTCTCAGTTCTGTCCGACTCTTTGCAACCCCAGGAACCGTAGCACACCAGGCTTCCCTGTCCATCACCAACTCTCGGAGTTTACCCAATCTCATGTCCATTGAGTAGGTGATTCCATTCAACCATCTCATGCTCTGTCGTCCCCTTCTCCTGCTTTCAATCTTTCCCAGCATCAGGGTCTTTTGAAACAAAGCAGCTCTTCGCATCAGGTGGCCAAAGTATTGGAGTTTCAGCTTCAACATCAGTCCTTCCAATGAACACCTAGGACTGATCTCCCCCAGGATGGACTGGTTGGATCTTGTAGTCCAAGGGACTCTCAAGAGTCTTCTCCAACACCTCAGTTCAAAAACATCAATTCTTTGGCACTCAACTTTCCTTATAGTCCAACTCTCACATCCATACATGAACTGGAAAAACCATAGCCTTGACTAGACGGACCTTTGTTGACAAAGTAATGTCTCTGCTTTTTAATATGCTGTCTAGGTTGGTCATAACTTTCCTTCCAAGGTGTAAGCAAGCGTCTTTTAATTTCATGGCTGCAGTCTTTATCTGCAGTGATTTTGGAGGCCCCCAAAATAAAGTCAGCCATTGTTTCCACTATTTCCCCATCTATTTGCCATGAAGTGACAGGACTGGATGCCATGATCTTAGTTTTCTGACTGTTGAGCTTTAAGCCAACTTTTTCACTCTCCTCTTTCACTTTCATCAAGAGGCACTTTAGGTCTTCCTCACTTTCTGCCATAAGGGTGCTGTCATCTGCATATCTGAGGCTATTGATACTTCTCCCAGCAATCTTGATTCCAGCTTGTGCTTCTTCCAGCCCAGCGTTTCTCATGGTGTACTCTGCATAGAAGTTAAATAAGCAGGGTGACAACATACAACCCTGAAATACTCCTTTTCCTAGTTGGAACCACTTTATTCTTTTTTAACATTGTCTTAGCTATTCTAGTTTCTTTGCATTTCTACATTAATGTTAGAATCATCTTGTTTATATTTGTAGAAGAATCTTACTGAGATTTGGTAGAAATCTCATTAAATTGTGTATCAACTTGGGGAGAATTGACAACTTTACCATGTTGAGTCTTCCATTCCACAAGTACAGTGTTTTCCCATTTATTTAGATCTTATTTTGGTCTCTTTTATCAGCAGTGTATAATTTTTCGCATACAAGTCCTATACAGGTTTTATTAATTTGCACTTAATAATAAGAATTCCATGAGCAGTTGTGAATGGTATTGTTTGCTAATATTTTATCTAGGATTTTGCATCAATATTCAGATGTGACATTAAGCTACAGTTTCCTTTCTGTGAACAGTATTTATTGCTTTCTGGTATCAAGTCTTCCAAGTGAGGGACTATCTCCTTCCTTTTCTGTGCTTTGAGTACATCCAGACGTGAGGCCTCGAGGGGGCTGGTAGGTGGCTCTTTGATGACTGGCCCTCTTTGTGTTGTGGCCTCAGGCTGTTCAGATTTTGTCTCTTCCATCCGTTTTGATAAATTCTTTTGTCCTAGAAAATTTGCGTTTTCAAATATATTTGTGTTTGATTCAGCAAAGCCCAGAATTGTCTTAAGGGTTTTTAAAACTTTTTTTCTGATTATTATTTTCTAAGTATTTTAAAGTATTTGTGAATTTCTTCTTTTTCTTACTCAATCGTTTGCCTATTATTTCTTTTCCCTTTTTTAAAGAGCAAGCATTCCTTGTAATTATTTATTAGTTCTGCTAGTCTTCTGTTTTTGAATTCCTTATTTTTTTAGATCGATTCTTTCCCTTTGTAAGAGTTTTTTATTGTTCTGTTAACTTCCTGAGTTGAATTCTTAGTTTACTCTTCTTTCTTATTTAGTGATATGTTTATAAGATTGAGAAACTTGTGCTGAGTAGTGTTTCTGCTTTACCTTGTGGGTTCTGATATAAAATGTTTTTATCACTGATTTCTAGACATTCTGTGGTTTCAATTTTGATTTTTCTCTTTCATCAAAGATTGTTCAGAAGACTGATTTAAATTCCCTGAGAAAAGAGGATTTGTGATTTTAAATTTTATATATTTCTCATTGTATATGAATATCATCTCTACTTTCTAATTTCATGGTGTTTTAAAAGTTTCTTTTGAGACTTAAACAGAAGACAGTTTTTCTCTTAAAGCTCCATGAATGTTTGAGTAGAAAGACTGTTTTTGTTTCCAGACTGCAGAACTTTATGTGCAATAGTTAGATTTACTTTATTGATTATGGTAGTTCGTTTCCTTCCTCCTAATGATCCAGCGTGGCCTAGCAACACCCACTCGCTCTCCTTGTATCTCCAGTCATTTGTTTCATTAATGTTGATGCACAGTTGCTCTCATCTCACACACTAGCAAAGTCATGATCAAAATTACCCAAGCCAGGCTTCAACAGTAAGCGAACCATGAACTTCCAGATGTTCAAGCTGGATTTAGAAAAGACAGAGGAACCAGAGATCAAATTGTCAACATCTGTTGGATCATTGAAAAAGCAAGAGAAGTCCAGAAAAACGTCTACTTCTGCTTCATTGACTATGCCAAAGCCTTTGACTGTGTGGATCACAACAATCTGTGGCAAATTCTGAAAGAGATGGGAATACCAGACCACCTGACCTGCCTCTTGAGAAATCTGTATGCTTCTCAAGAAGCAACAGTTAGAACTGGACATGGAACAACAGACTGGTTCCAAATAGGAAAAGGAGTGCATCAAGATGTATAGTGTCACCCTGCTTATTTAACTTACATGCAGAGTACATCATGAGGAACGCCAGACTGGATGAAGTACAAGCTGGAATCAAGATTGCCGGGAGAAATATCAATAACCTCATATATGCAGATGACACCACCCATATGGCAGAAAGCAAAGAAGAACTAAAGAGCCTCTTGATGAAAGTGAAAGAGGAAAGTGGAAAAGTTGGCTTAAAACTCAACATTCAGAAAACTAAGATCATGGCATCCGGTTCCATCACTTCATGGCAAATTGATGGGGAAACAGTGGAAACAATGACAGACTTTATTTTTGGGGGCTCCAAAATCACTGCAGATGGTGATTGCAGCCATGAAATTAAAAGACACTTGCTCCTTGGAAGAAAAGCCATGACCAACCTAGACAGCATATTAAAAAGTAGAGACATTACTTTGTCAACAAAGGTCAGTCGAGTCAAGGCTATGGTTTTTCCAGTGGTCATGTATGGATGTGAGAGTTGGAATGTGAAGAAAGCTGAGTGCCAAAGAATTGATGTTTTTGAACTGTGGTGTTAGAGAAGACTCTTGAGAGTCCCTTGAACTACAAGGAGATCCAACCAGTCCATCCTAAAGGAAATCAGTCCTGAGTGTTCATTGGAAGGACTGATGCTGAAGCTGAAACTCCAGTACTTTGGCCACCTGATGCGAAGAACTGACTCATTGGAAAAGACCCTGATGATGGGAAAGATTGAAGGTAGGAGGAGAAGGGGATGACAGGGGATGAGATGGTTGGATGGCATCACCGACCTGAGTTTGAATAAGCTCCAGGAGTTGGTAATGAACAGGAAGCCTGGCGTGCTGCAGTTCCTGGGGTCGCAAAGAGTTGGACACGACAAACAACTGAACTGAGTGTTGATGCTGTGGCTTGGTGAATAACCGTTTAGTGCCTTATTGTGAGCCGTATCTTTTGGAGTCGTGTATTGCCATGCTTTGTCTGGCTTAATGCCCTTTTCCCAGTGAGTTCAACCTCCAGGTTTTACATTTACTGTCTCAGCTCTCTCTGCATTTGCATTGGCTGATACTTCCATGCCCATACTTCTGTTTCAATCCTGCTGAATCATTTTGTGTCTCTCGTGTATATCCACAGAGTCGTGTTTCCTCTGATAGTTAAGAAGTTCTGTAATATAGCTCCCGTGGCTCTCTGGCTGATTACAGTTTTATATAGTGTTCCTAATACAGTATTTCTCTAGACACTATCTGTCAACACCCTGTATGAACCAATAATTAAATTTATGTGATTCTTCATATCTTAAATCACCCTCTAACTCCTTGCAGTTTTAGCTAATTACCTTTCTTAGTGTTTACCGTTGCCTATTAAATGTTCCTAAACTCTACTGCCTGATTTGTTACCTTTAATATCTTTTAACCACCCTTCTTCTTCAGCTATTAAGGGCAGGTTAATGAGAGCCAGGGTACCTGGGTGTGGGGTCTCATCCCACCTCTAAGTGAATGGTGAATACCCTTAAACTCTGTGGCCGGTGGAGAGGAGACCAGGCAGAGGAGAGCTTGCAGAGGAGACCATAAGCCTACCAGGGAGAGGCAGGAGAACTTTCCACTTTCAGTCTGACTCGCAGTGAGTGACAACTTCTTGTGCTTCTGTCTCCTTCTCTGTCAAACAAGAAGAAAATAGCACTTACCACGTAATGTTGATTAAATGGAATAAAATAATTAACATGGTTGGAGCTGTGTCTGGTCCACAGTCATCATCCGTGGGTGTTCACAGTGACACCATAATGATCGTGATTACTGGAACTAGACGAAGCTTTATGCAGAGGATGGATCACAGAAGATGTTCACGTTAATTGCAGCCGAGAGCAGTTAGGAAGCCATGGCACCGTTCTCACCCCGCAGAGCCCTTTCTGCAGTAACACATCAGCCTGTAAAGACCTTACATTTTGCAAAATTGTGCACTTAATAGAGCTTATTTGGGCTGGCCTCACAAAACCAAAGCAACTTGGAACCAGAACATCACTTAAACCAACAACAATCCTAATAAAAATATCAGCACAGCTAAAGACGCGTTGCATCCTGTGTTCAGATACTTAAAGGGCACTACTTTTCACCACAAAGTGGAGTTGCTTAGAAGGGTGAGGGATACTGTGTTATGCTCATGGAGACAAGCATACACGGGCCTTATCATCTGAGGGCAAGTAGCGGGGTTCGCAGCTGCACATGTGAGACCAGAGATGAAGACTCCGGGTGGTTATCTTTTGCATACTCTTTTTGAACAAAGATAGTAAATAAGCATGCATTCAGCACTTCCAAGTCAGAGCACTTGGCCAAACTGAGCAGAGGAAGATGGGCATTGCACACCATGCTGGAAACTTCCGTGGCTCTGCCTTCAGTTGAGTGGGTGTGTCTTCCATTTGGAAGCTGTCGCTTGGTGGTACAACCATGGACAATGCTGGAAAACCATCAAGTACCAACCAAGATGCCTTGGGCCTTTTATGCATTATTTCTGCCCCCTCTCTGATGAGTATCTTCCATGCACACGCATTGCATATCTGTGAGGAACATATGGTGTGATAGGCCCTCATGCAGCCTTGCCAGTGGATTCTCCGCATTATGAAATCCATTCCGAATTGTGGTTAACGCACAACGAAGGTCCAGAAGACGAATGCTTTCCCGTCATCATCCTCTACCCAGAAGCTTCTGGTCTTCCTGGAACTTCTGGTAGGTGTCCAAGCATCTCAGCAGAAATTTCCAAACCATGTTTGGTAGTTTTGATTTGGGAGCAAAGGAGACTCACGTACGCAAAGCCACGATTCCTCTGGGAGCAGGGCCTTCTGCGTCGATCCCACCCCTTCTGGTCAGGCCGGCGAATGACAGTCAGTTGAGCGCCCGAGTCCTTGCTGCCCGGTGTCCTTCAGCCCTGGAAGATGTCACGTTGCTTTCTCAAACTGTCACAGCGAAAATATCTACCTCGTGTTGAGCGGCTTCAGTAGTAAGTATATTTTATGTGTTAACTTAGTTCCTTACGGCATCCCTGGCAGTCGGCATTTATCCGCTTACTCTTGCAGAGGACAGCAAGGGCCGCAAGTGGCACGGCCAGTATGTGGCCAAGTGAGTCTGTGAGCCCACTTCTTGTTTCCAAGGTGCCATCCAGCATCAGGAATTGTCCTCAGATCTCTCTGCTCCCTCTCCATGCTCCAGCTGAGACTGAGAGCATACCGGTCTCCTGCGTGGATTTTGCTTTTTCAATACCATCTTTCCTGCCTTGTAGGATTCTTCCTGTTTTCCCCGGAGACCTTTCTTACTTGGAGGGGAGAGTTTTCATTCTTCCCTAGCTCCCATTCAGGTTCAGAGAAGTTGAACCCATGATTTTTCTAAGCATTTTTAAAAGTCAAACTCTTCGCTAAGTTTCAAAGCAGTCGTTATTTTTCTTCTTTTTCAGTAACCTTCTGATCTTCAGTTTTTCTTTAAAGTCCGTCTGAAAAATAACATTTAGTGTGGCCAACAGAGTAGTCAATTGGCAATATTACATCTAGGACACAAAGCGGGCGATGGGAAGTGAAAAGCAAAGTGTTTTCCAATTTTGCTCACGTCAAATTCCACTGACTTTCTCTCCAGAGTAACATAGTAAAATGCGAACCCTTAAAAGAAAAAAGAAACTCAGCTTTTTAATCCTGCTTTCAGTTTATAGCTGAGATACAAATTGGCCTCAATTCATGCCTGCGTTGGAAGAAAATGACCCTGAACTGGGTGGAAAAAAACTGAGAAAGTGCCAGAGGAGTGAAGCAGAAATGAGAAATAAATATGGGGCTTTATTTTGTAATTAACAAATCGTGTGTGTAATTTAAAGATCAATTAACACTACTTATAATTAAACATAGCTGACCATGTCCCCATACCTGTTGGTCCTGGTTCCTGGTGTCTTAAGGCAACTATTGCAAACCCTTTAGCTGTTTCTCCAATTTTAATTTTCTTAAACCCTGTGTATTCTGAACAAAATAGTGGGAGAATTTAAGTCTCTTGTTGAGTTGGCTCTAACACACACACACACACACACACACACACACACACACACGTTCTCATTCTGTCTTTGTATCTCTCTCTCCTCCCAAAAGATTTTGTTATATTTTCAATTTTAGCTAAATCAAGATTTAACTAAAATGTCTCCGACATTGCAGGCAGATTCTTTACCAGCTAAGCCACGGGGGAAGCCCAAGAATACTGGAGTGGGTAGCCTATCCCTTCTCCAGGGAATCTTCCTGACCCAGGAATCGAACCAGGGTGTCCTGCATTGCAGGTGGATTCTTTACCAACTGAGCTATCAGGGAAGCCCCAGTTGTATTATCAATTTTAGCTAAATCAACATTTAAATTTTGCATCATGATCATTGTTGAGCTGTTATTTTATAGTTGGGTGACTTGGTATGCTGTTATTAAATTTCCTTTCCTGTGTAACTTTTTTGCTTTTACTGGAGGTGATAATCACTACTTTTTCATGGCTTCCTTTGTTTTCTAGTTCAGTTCAGTTCAGTTCAGTTCAGTCGCTCAGTCGTGTCCGACTCTCCGCGACCCCATGAATCACAGCACGCCAGGCCTCCCTGTCCATCACCAACTCCCGGAGTACACTCAAACTCATGTCCACAGAGTCGGTGATGCCATCCAGCCATCTCATTCTCCGTCGTCCCCTTCTCCTCCCGCCCCCAACCTTTCCCAGCATCAGAGTCTTTTCCAGTGAGTCAACTCGTCGCATGAGGTGGCCAAAGTATTGGAGTTTCAGCTTTAGCATCAGTCCCTCCAATGAACATCCAGGATTGATCTCCTTTAGAATGGACTGGTTGGATCTCCTTGCAGTATAACGGACTCCTCTTACTAATTCATTCTGAGACCTTCTGATAGATCTGAAAACCTCCTCTGAATGTGTGCATGCTAAGAACAAGTCACTCTTTCCTTTTCTTCCTGGAGGTGTCCTTCTGGATGCCCTCTGGGCCCTGCTGGCCTCTGAATTTGTTTGGTTTTCAAGCCTATCGCATCGCTCTCGTCTCTTCACGCTTGTTGGAATTGTCTTCCTGTCTTTCCTGAGTTCTAGTCCCTATTTCTTAGATCCCAGGGCTCTCTGTTTTTCTGTTTATTTTAGTGGTACATAGCTTCTGGAAATGGAACTCGGGAGGTAGAATTTTGGATTCCTGAAGTGTCTGAAAATACGTTTTTGTTGACCTCACTCTTAACTGGCAGTTTGGAAGCAATTTTCCCTCACAATTTTTAACAGCTTTACTGAGATAATTCCCATATTGTACAATTCATTAATTGAAGGTATACAGTTCATTGTGTTCAACTTACTCACACAGCTTTGGTATCATCACAACGTTAATTTATAACATTTCATTGTCCCCAAAACAGACTCCATACTTCTGATCCCTTATTTTTTCCATTTCCTCTTTATCTTCAGTTTTATAAGGAGCCAAGGATATTCATACTTGGAAACTTGTGAATTCTTTTTCTCAGTACAGTTTCGGCCTGTTTCTGTATCCCTTGTGCTGATAGCTGTTCAGTGTTATGCCGTGTTGTGGCTGGCACTCCTTTTTCATTAATTCTTGGCCGCACTGTGTGCCCTGTGGGATTTTAGGCCTCTGCCAGGGATCTAACCTGTGCAGTGAAAACACCAACTCCTCACCATGGGACCCCCAGGGAATTCCCTGTAGCTAGCACTTGATGTGATCTTGAGGTACGGAAATTTGTATTTTTCAGTTCTGGGAAATTCTTCGCCTTCTTCTTCTTCTTCCTTCTCCTTTTTATTCTGTCTTCATTGTCTCCTGTCAACTTTTTTTGTTTTGTTTTGTTTTAATTTTATTTATTTATTTATTTATTTGCATTACAATAGTTTAATATGAACAATCATGTTGAATCTCTCGTATTAATTTTTTTCTTCAGCCTGTTACTTCCTTTTCATCGTTCACATTTCAGCTCAGACACCACTTTGCAGGAGCCCTTTCTCCATCCAGCCTTAGATAAGTCAGCACCGCCCTCCATTTAGAAGTTCTTTCTTTATTTCTCCTCTGAACGACTTCAAGGTTGCAGCTTAATAAGTAACTGTACCGTTAACTTTGCAGGCTCCGTCTTCCCCAGTAGACCGTGAGCTCCCTGAGGCCAGTGCTGGGTTTGTGTCGAGACTCACTCTGGCCCAGAGCCTGGCGCCCTCCCTCTTTCTGGGGCTGATGCCTGTTTGGTGCCGAGTGAACTCGGGTAGCAGCTCTCCTGGGATGAACTTGGTGTGAAGTGAGGTGGGCACGGTCTGTCAAGACAAGTTTTGGTAAGCAAAGGCACAGTGTCACCTCGTTCAGGGGTGTTCCAGAACACTTGAAAGAAAACCAGCTTCTGTTCACGGAGCATCTGTTCGTCACAGCTTCTGTTTGTCACAGGTGTCTGTCAGGCAGCTAGCCACCTTCCTTGAGCTCACTCAGCCACCACTTTCTTCCTCGGTCATGTATGTGTTTCTGAGTCCTTCCTGGTATTTAGGCAAATTGATAGGAGAATGTGGAGCAAGTTTTATTCGCCAATATCCATCCTGGTATTTAAAATGTCATGAACCCCCATCTCAGTTTCCTTGTTAGGAAACTGCCAGTAGCGTTTATCTCAAAATAGTTTGAATGAATCAAATGGAGAATTGCCATCTCGTTTTTTACTTGTTTGAAGTGGGGTTTCTCGGCCTCCGCACTCTTGGCATTCTGGGCTGGATAACTTGGCTCTGGGCATCTGTCCTGTGTGTTCTAGCCTGTGAGTGGCATCCTGGCCTCTATGCACTTGATGTAGCCCCTGACTTCGCCCCCTACGCCCTAGTCATAACATTCAGGAATGTCTCTGACTTTGCCAAATGCCCCCCGGCGAGCAGAATCACCCACCATTGAGAACCACTGCTGTACATGCAGACTTGGGGTCTCTTCCCAGAAATATACAGTTGGTAGCACTGCACTGCCCAGGGCCTGTTGGCATTCCCCAGAGCAGTGGGGGTCCACCCATGTGGTGGGTGGAGTGCTCAGAAGAGCATATTGGGTCTTGAGCTGGAATTGGAATTGTTTCTAGAAGCCTCCAGTGCCAATACGATGGCCTGCTTGTTCTTGCCAGTTGGGCTCATGATGGGTAAAAAACAGACCATGCCTGTTTCTGGCACGTGACTTCCAACATCCCATAGAAGGAACCAAATGTTTTGAGAAATACGAGGAAACTCAACTCTGGTAAGTGGACCATGAAGTTAAACATTGATTTGTCAGATGGGAAGGAATTTCCTGAGTGTTGGTTGAATTCTGATTCCACCTTGGGAGAGACTGATGCGTTGAGATGGGCAAGGTGACTTAGATTTCTGTGGCTGTAGTTTTCTGGCTAAGCCCCGAGCTTCCCCTTCATTGACTGCAGCTAGGGAACCGTTGATTTATCCTGTTGGGACTGAGGACATGTCTGGACCCAAAAGCCTGGGGAAGAGAGAAAGGATTGGAATGAGTCTAAGAATGGAGCTAGAATCCAAGTGGGGCCCCCGTCATGGGCAGGTGTCCCCCCAACCAGATGTCCACGTTCTGATCCTGGGACCTGTGAATCTCTTATCTTTCATGGCAAAAGGGACTTTGCATATGTGATTAAGTTAAGGACTTCGAGTTGGAGAAAGTGTTCTGGACTATTCACGTGGCCCAATCAAAATATGGGTTCAGTTCAGTTCAGTCGCTCAGTCGTGTCCAACTCTTTGCAACCCCATGGACTGCAGCACAACAGGCCTCCCTGTCCATCACCAACTCCCGGAGTTTACTCAGACTCATGTCCATTGAAGTTGGTGATGCCATCCAACCATCTCATCCTCTGTCGTCCTCTTCTCCTTCTGCCTGCCTTCAACCTTTTCCAACTGTAGCCAGAAGAGATGTGACTACAGAAGACTGGTTACAGAGATGCAACACCACTGGCTTCAAAGATGGAGTGAGGGGAAGTCGAGAAGCGTGGGTGCCGCTAGAACCTGAAACAGGCGAGGAAACAGCAGTCCTTCCCTAGAGCCTCCAGACAGGAACCAGCCGTGCTAACACCTTGACCTTAGACCAGTGAGACCTGTATTTTGCAGAACTGTGCAATAGTATGTTTCTGTGGTCTTAAGTCAGGAAATGTGGTAATTTATTACAGCAGCCATAGGAAACTGACATAGCTCTCAAAGTCTAGAGGTCAAAATGAGAGTCCAGTGAGCATAAAGTCCAAAGCACGGGGACTTGGGAGCAGACATTTCAGAGTGAACACTGATCCTTTGATTCGTATGTTAACTGTGGGTATATTAGACGTGTGTGTGTATGTGTGTGTGTTTACGCATGTGTGTGAGTGAGCATGTTTTTACTGGCCAGAATACAGAGCTTTGCAAGCTGGAGAGACATGGCCTGCTCTGGGCAGAAACCAAAATTCCAGACTACTTGGAAAGCTTTATATCCTATTACTTACAGTCCATCATCCAGACATATCTGTTCCAATTTGGTACCTAATATTCCTTGTCAGGTCCTATTATTTTTATCAGGAGGTTCAAAAGGGGATGGGATTATATTTCCAGTACATTGCTACGTTCCTGAGTACCGGAGTTGATGCATATATATATATATATATATACAGGAGCTCATTTAGTCTTCACAAATGACAGTTGTTAGAGGATAGTGATGATGCTGATCTGCTCTCTGACTGCATTCCGTGTTGCTTGGGAGCACGGTGAAAGGTGTTGGGATGGATTAATGAGACCAGGCGAGATCAGGTTGGCGATTGATCTGGGGGTACTAAAATTCTGCACCCAGAGCCAAGGGAAAAGAGGAGTATGACGAAAACCAAAGACTGGGAGACTGGAGCTTCCAGGATGAAGGAGCAGGAATGAACATCATCTGACCCTCTCCTCCCAGCTCACAGCCACATCCTTGCTGAGACACTCGGCTTGTTCTTCTGAGATACAGTAAGGTCATGTGTATGGAAACAGTTTGTAAACTGAAGGCTGGGGGCGTATGAGTTATTATTAGGAAATGTTAGTATAGTTGCTCTTTCAAAGATGGGGAAAATTGTTTATTTATAAAAAGTTGATGGTGATGATTTAGTTGCTAAGTCGTGTTTGAGTCTTGTAATCCTGTGGACTGTAGCTCAAGCACCTCTGTCCATGGGATTTCCCAGGCAAGAATACTGGAGTGGGTTACCATTTCCTCCTCCAGGGGATCTTGTGTCTCTTGCCTTGGCAGGTGGATTCTTTACCACTGAGCCACCAGGGAAGCCCCTTATAGGAAATTACCAGGGCAAGTATTTTTGTTTTTTCCTTAAAATATGTTGATTGGGCCATTTTGCTGTGCAGAAGCTTAGCCTGTAACATTCAAATAAATATTTTGTCTTTCTCATTGTGTAATGTTTGATGGATACAAAAGCATTGATGTAATATATACTTAAGGTGCGTGCATGCTCAGTTGCTTCAGATGTGTCCAACTCTATGTGACCCTATGGACTGTGGCCCACCAGGCTCCTCTGTCCGTGGGATTTTCCAGGCAAGAATACTGTAGTGGGTTGCCATGCCCTCCTCCAGGGGATCTTCCCGACCCAGGGATCAAACCCATGTCTCTTGGTAGGTGGGTTCTTTACCACTAGTGCCACTTGGGAAGCCCATACTTAAGGTAGTATCATAATAAAGGGCTTCCCTGGTGTTGCCTGGAGAATCCTAGGGACGGCAGAGCCTGGGGGGCTACTGTCTATGGGGTCGCACAGAGGCAGACACAATTGAAACAACTTAGCAGCATCAGCAGCTGGTGGCTCAGACAGTAAATAGTCTGCCTGCATTGCAGGACACCTGGGTTCTATCCTTGGGTCAGGAAGATCCCCTGGAAGGGAATGGCAACCCACTCCAGTATTCTTGCCTGGAGAATCCCATGGACAGAGGAGGCTGGCGGGCTACAGTCTGTGGGATCACAAAGAGTCAGACATAACTGAGCGACTAACATTTCATTTTCCTCATAAGGAAAGCAACAGTCACAAACCCACTGCACACCTGAGGAGCTGGAACATTGCCGATACTGTTGAAACTATTTATATGCTGTTTCCTCATCCTGCTTAGATGCTTCTTCCCAGAAGTGAAACTGTTCTCTTTATAATTTATCTATTGTCCCCTTGCCTTTTAAAAACAGTCTTATCATGTATCACACATGCAAACAGTTTTCTTTTTTGGGGATTTATAAAAATGATTTTGTACTTTATTTAGCTTTTTAAGCTTGTCTTCCCCCCAAAATTATGCTGCAGATGATCATTCGTGTTCCCTCTAATTGTGGTTCGTTAGTTTGTTCTGTTTGACCTTGTGTGTCTGACTCTCTGTGGCCCCATGGACTGCAGCAGGCCAGGCTTCTCTGCCCTCCACCATCTCCTGGGGTTCGCTGAAATTCGCGTCCACTGGGTCAGTGACGCTCTCCAGCCAGCTCATCCTCTGCCACCCTTTCTCCTTTTGGGTTCAGTCCTTTCCAGCATCAGGCAAATGATGACTGGCTTTTCCAGTGAGTCATCTCTTCACATCATGTGGCTAGAGTATTGAAGCTTCAGCACCAGTCCTCCCGATGAATATTCAGGGTTGGTTTTTCTTTAGGATTGACCATATGCGACCGTTTATCCACTCTCCTTCATGGAGATTGGATTGATCCCTTTTCAGTTTTTTATTATTTTATTATACTTTTTTTTGGTCTTAAAACTAATATTGCTGTTAACACTCTTGTGTATGTCTCTTGGAGCACGTGTACAAGGGGATCTTCGTGGTATGTACTTGGAGTAGAGCTGCTGAGGTGGAAAGTACGTAAATGCTGAGCTTAATGGAACAATGACAAGTCGTTTTCCAGAGCACTTGTCCAAGTAGCCTCTGCTTCTCCAGTCGTGTTTTAGAGTTCTTGTTCTGCATTCTCTCCAGTATTTGGTATTGCTGTTCTCCTAAATTTTCAGTGTAAACATTGTCTTTTCAATATAAAGCAGTGTCTTCCCTTGTCGTCCTAACTTTCATTTCCCTAATTACTAATAGGGTTGAACTTCTTTTCCCATTTTTACTTGCCCTTTTCTTACCTTTGCTGTGAAATACTACCATGTTTCTTGCTGTTTATGTTGTTTTTTTCCCCTTTGTCTCATTGCTTTATAGAGTTAAAAAATATATATTCTGAATACTAACCCTTTTGTTAATTAAATGTCCTCAAAATATATTCTCCCAGCTTAAGGTTTCTCCTACTGATTTCTTTATGATGTCTCTTGAAAAATGAAAAATTTTTATTTTTAGTTAGTTCAATTTGTTTGTATTTCATGATTATATTGTGTCATGTAGAAAATCCTTTCATACCTTGTGGTTACAAAGTGATTCTCCCATATGTTCTTTAATTTTTTTAAGTTTCGCGTCTCACATTTATTAGTTGATAACTTCTGGTTATGATTTTTGTAAAAGATGTGAAATATCAGTCCAGTTTCAACTTTTTTTTATATTAATATCCAGTTGTCTTCAGACACTGAGAAGGCAATGGCAAGCCACTCTTGCCTCGAAAATCCCATGGACAGAGGAGCCTGGTAGGCTGCAGTCCATGGGATCTCTACGAGTCAGACGTGACTGAGCGACTTCACTTTCACTTTTCACTTTCACACATTGGAGAAGGAAATGGCAACCCACTCCAGTGTTCTTGCCTGGAGAATCCCAGGGACAGGGGAGCCTGGTGGGCTGCCATCTATGGGGTCACACAGAGTCGGACACGACTGAAGTGACTTAGCAGCAGCCTTCAGACAGGTTTTGTAATAGTTTATTTCCCATTGCTTCTCTCATAGCTCAGTTGGTAAAGAATCCACCTGCAGTGCAGGAGACCCTGGTTTGATTCCTGGGTCGGGAAGATCCCCGGGAGAAGGGGTAGGCTACCTACTCCAGTATTCATGGGCTTGTCTTAGGGCTCAGCTGGAAAAGAATCCACCTGCAATGCAGGAGACCTGGGTTTGATCCCTGGATTGGGAAGATCTCCTGGAGAAGGGAAAGGCTACCCACTCCAGCGTTCTGACCTGGAGAATTCCATGGACTCTATAGTCCATGGGGTCGCAGAGTTGGACATGAACGAGTGATTTTCACTTTCATATTTCCCTTTGATATATGACATCTCTGTCAAGGCATGGGTCTGTTTCTGGGCTCTCTTCCATTTATAATGTGTCTTGATTACTAAAACTTTAAAATAAATCCTAATATCTTAATAGGACAATTCCCACTCACCCTGTTGCTTTTTCCTGTAAAGAGTCTTGATTATTTTCTTCTGTGTAAATTTTAGTATCAGTTTGTCAAAGTTTCTTTACTATGCTATTGGGATATTTTGCTTAGAATTGACATATTTTTCTCTTCATGGGCATAGTATATAAATCTTCACTTATTTATGTCTTTTAAAATGTCTTTCAATAAGTTTTCTCCACACATGCCTTGTACATCTTTTGTTTATTTTATTTCTAGGTATTTTATTTTTGGCTGCTGATGTATAGAACTGTGGTCAATTTTTGTATAGTTGCCTTATGTCCAGTCATCTCGCTGAACTCTCTTATCAAGTCTAATAACTTTTCTAGCTTCTTTGGAGTTTTCTTTGTAGATAGATAAATTCTTTGGGGTCTGAATTTTTTGCTTCTTGCTTCTGCTACTTCTTTCCCATGGAGGATGTTTTCTTGTGTGTTTAATGATTTTTTTTTTTAATTGTGAGTGTCTATGTAATGGAACTTAGTGAAATTGTTGAGAACCTAAAGTGAAGATTCTTTTCTTTAAAGAGGATTCATGGGTGCTTCTTTGGGGAGCCAGGTGGATGCTAGTGTTTTGAAGCCATTTCAGCCCCCTTTGAGAGCCCAGGAAAAATTCCCTGAATCAGCTTCCTGTCTTTTGTTGTCCCCAGGCTTAGTGTTTTGATTCCAGCACTGCTGTATGCATTTTTCTCTGGGGCAACTCTGCTCTTTCTCTTTGCTCACTGTTCACGTTTTTTTTTTCAGTTCACAGATCTTTTTTTGTTTTTTATTTTCCCCCTTAGAGATTTCCTTGACTTGCTTTCTAGCACTCTGATGTTTTAAAACATTCGGTTGTTTTAATGTAACCAGCAGCTAGTTGTACTGAAGTAGAAAGCTGTGTAAGTATTTAGATGAAGGACATTCTTGGCTTTTATTTAAACCAAATTAACATCAAATTAATTATCTGAATGTGTTCCAGTTTTTTTTCCTTTGTAGCCCACCTCCTGTTTCCTGATCTGAAGGAAGGCTGTATTGGTGGGAATCTCATATAAGGATAGGATTTGGGGGGAGGGGGCACTGTTTTTTTATTTCTGTTTTTGTTTTAAGTGAGGCAGGCGGCTGGAGCCCAAAGGAGAGTCAGCGTGGCCTCTCAGTCTTTCTGCAGTCAGGAAGTCTTTGACATTAAACCTTTCTTTACTTGGGCTGCTTTGCTTTTAGTTGAAATCTCCAGTCACAGAGATTTAAATGTCAAGGTGGTTTTGTGATGTGGAAAATCTCTCTGAGGAAACTGGAAAAAAGCCACAAAGTGCTGTGAATTTCAAGCCTTCCCCAAGGATTAGGAGACCAGGAAACACTGGGCATTATAGCTTTGATTTTTGAAGCTGAGTCTCTAATCACAATGGATGTGTCTGTCACAAAGAATGAAATATGTGACTTTTACCTTCGATAAGGAGTATGTTGCGTTCATTAACCTACCCTCTGCCTCCTTCATTCCTCTGGGCTGCACACACTTTCTCTGCCCTGCCACAACTTCCTGCACTCACCTCATCACAGCACTTAATCATAATCTCTTGTTATTTCTAGTTTACTTCCCCTTCTCCCCCATTAACCTGTAAACATCTTGAGTCAATAGTGTAGGCATTGTCTTTGTAGTTCAGAGGCTGGATTTGTATTGGGAGTGTAGTAGCTGCAGGGTTAGGAACAGGACTTAATGCTTTCCACGTTGCCTTAATCTTTTCGGGCAGATAGAACTTTCAGACACAAATCAGTCCCACCCCGGCATTGCTGCTGCTGCTGCTACTAAGTCACTTCAGTCGTGTCCAACTGTGTGCAGCCCCATAGACGGCAGCCCACCAGGCTCCACCGTCCCTGGGATTCTCCAGGCAAGAACACCTAAGTGGGTTGCCATTTCCTTCTCCACACCCCAGCATTACTGATTGGCAAATCTGTCTTCTATCACCCTGGATTATCAGTTCAGTTCAGTTCAGTTCAGTCGCTCAGTCGTGTCCGACTCTCCGCGACCCCATGAATCACAGCACGCCAGGCCTCCCTGTCCATCACCAACTCCCGGAGTACACTCAAACTCATGTCCACAGAGTCGGTGATGCCATCCAGCCATCTCATTCTCCGTCGTCCCCTTCTCCTCCCGCCCCCAACCTTTCCCAATTTAATTTAAAAGTAATTAATTCTTAATTTTTTTATAGCTGTGACAGCCCCGATAATTATTATTACTAGGGCCTGAAGGTTCTCTGAAAGTGTCTGAGGGAGCATCTGAGTTACGTTTACAGTTCAGTTGATAGTCCTAGATGCTGGTATAGCATTTGGCAATAGATTAATTATGATACACTGTTCATATGAAGAGCTTAGATTTATGGAGCAATTATTACGTTCCAGGCACTGTGCTGGGACTCTACATGCATTACTTCACTCACCCTTACTCACTGTGCAAAGGTGTAGAGTGACTTTACAGCTGCCTCGCAGCTGCAGCTCAGAGGTCACGTGACTCTCACGCAGGTCACAGTTGCTAAGTGGAAGGACTGAGAGTTTAGTTTGGGCATCTTGACCTCAAAGCGTGAGGCCTTAATCAATGTACTATAGCATCTCTCAATGTATAAATGAATATATATATATAAAACTTCCTGGTAGGAGGCCTGATTATTTTTGGAAAGATTTGGCAGCTTCTCAAGTGTATGTAGTTAGTAAACAACAAAGCCGGATTTAAGCAAAAATGGTTCGTGCTCATTTCTCCACTCCCACTCTTATTGTACTTTCACTAAATGTCACAGCAGTAGTTTCAAAATGTGTGCATGTAAATGAAACAATGCTTCAGAAGCTAATGAAATCAAATATTTTAAAGTACTGAAAACGTCAACCTAGAATTCCCAGAAAAAAATATCATTCAAAAATGAAGGTGAGGCGCAGCCTATTCAGACAGTAAAAACCTATGCCAACATATCAGCTTTCAAAGGAATATCAAAGGATGTTCTTCAAGCAGAAAGAATATTTTCCCAGATGGAAATATGAAAATGCAAAAATAAATGAAGACTAGCAGCAGCAGAAATGTCAAATAAGTAGGTTTACAATTACTAACCATACAAAGCAGTAGTAGTAAATATCTTAGAAAATTTAAAGAATTTATAGAATTAAAAATAAATTCCAAAATCATGCAAAAGGCAGAGGGATTAATGGACTTAAATTATTGCATGGTTCTAGTATTATCATGAAAGTGTTAGAAATTAAAATTTGAATAAGACTACTAATTCAAGGATACATATGTAATCTCTAGGCTAGTTATGAAAAGAATAGTGTGAATATTTAACTAGTAAATTAATAAAGAAAAAAATAGAATAGTAAGAATATTTGATCATAAAATGAAAATTCAAAAAGGAAAATGAAATAGATGGGTCAAATAAAAAGAAATAGTAAGGTGGTAAGTATAAATCTAAATATAATACTAATTACATTTAAATGAACTATATTATCCAATAGAAGAATAATATTATCATACTGTACCTAAGGAAAAAAATTCCTGAGAGACATAGTTTAAATAGTTTAAATTTAAACTATTTAAACTGTGTCAGAGGTTAAAAGTAAAGAATTAGCAAATATATCAATCTTAACCAAAACAAAGCATGGTTAGCTATCCTATCACACAAAATGACTGTAAGGCAAGAAGCATTGATAGAAATTTAAAAAGCATATTTCATAATCATTAAAGTCAATCTACAAAAAATATATCACAACCTCAAATCTGTATGCACTCAACAACATAGCTTCATAGTGTACATGGCAAAAGTTGAGAGAACTAGCAGAAACAAATAAATTCACAGTTTGGCATTCTTTTTTACATACTTCTTTCTGTAACTGTTAGAAAAAGCAGACAAAAAACCATGGATGCAGAAGACATGAACAACATAGTTAATCATGCTCGTGCTCAGTTGCTTTAGTCGTGTCCTACTCTTGGCGACCCTAGAGACTGTAGCCCAGCAGGTTCCTCTGTCCGTAATATCCTCTAGGCAAGAATGTTGGAGTGGGTTACCATGCCCTCCTCCTGGAGATCTTCCTGGCCCAGGGATCAAACCCATGTCTCATGCCTCTCCTGCATTGTAGGCAGATTCTTTCCTGCTGAGCCACCAGGAAAGCCCAACATTTGTTCAAAATTGTATGTGTGGAACATTGCACACGGCAATCACAGAACTGCAATGAGTTTTAGTGCACATGGAACATTAGCCAAAGCGCATGCTGAGCCATAAAGGAAGTCTCAACAAAGGATCAACATGATTCAAAGTGTGTTCTCTGTTCACAATGAAATTAAATTAGAAAGCAGCAGTAAATAGATAACCAGAAAACCTCTAGTACCTGGAAATTTAAAATTGTACTCTTAAATAGTTCATGGTCAAAGAAGAAATCATAATCACAAAGAAGAAATAACACTGAAATTTGTATTTTGAACTGAATCCTAATAGTTTAGAGGCAGTCAGGGGACAGGACAGGAGGAGTCCAGACGAATGCAACAGTGTGTGCAAAGGCCCTTAGGCAAGAGAGAGTGTAATTGATATCAGGAATTGAGAGAAAGAGAATGGAAAACAAGAGGTAAGCAAGGGTTTTGGAGAATATGGTGAGAAATTTGGTCTTAATGCTGAGATAAGAGTGATACTTTAAGCTGGGGGTGATGTGATAATATTTCATTAAGAAAAGTAATTCTCTGACTTCAGGATAGATCGGAGGGCAGTTTAAATTTTAGAAGACCGTTTAGAGGCAACTGCAGTAGTCCTGGCCAGAGAGATTGGTCTGGATGGTGGCAGTGGAGCTGGGGGAAGTGGGAGGTTCTAGAAAGCTCTGGGAGGTAAAATCGACAAAACCTGGTGATGAATTCACTATCAGGGAGAAAGGGAGGGTGGGGAACCAAGGAGGACCCTGGGATTTTGTTGCCCTGGGTGGATGGCAGTATTTTTTCTGGGGCAAGGGCTCCCAGGTTGGGATACAGAGTGGACGAAGTGAATCAGTTGGTTTGGGCGCAGGTTTTAGTTGAGACGTGGCTGAGATGTTAAGGGGAGAGGTCAGGCAGGAGGACATGATGCAGGTCTGCAGGTCAGAAGAGGGGGCTGAACCACATAAGCAAGTGTTGAATTAGTTCATGTTTTTCTTTTTATTAAGTTTGAGAAATCATTATTTGGTTTTCAATCTTCGTTTTTTCTCTCTCTCCCCATTTCTTTGGAGAACTGGTTTGAGTTTTTCTTTCCATCCCTTTCTTTTTGTTTATGTGCTTCTTTTGAGCATGCTCAGTTGTGTCTGACTCTTCGCAACCCCATGGACTGTAGCCCACCAGCCTCCTCTGTCCATAGGATTTCCCAGGCAAGAATACTGGAATGGGTTGCATTTCCTTCTCCAGGAGATCTTCCCAACCCAGGGATCGAGCACGTGTTTCTTGCATCTCCTGCATTGACAGGCGGATTCTTGACAACTGCGCCACCTGGGAATCCCTGCTTCTTTTGAGAGGCTTCCTAGGTTCATCATCTCCACCCGTGCAGGATACACCCCTTACCTCTGCCGCTTACCTGGCAGGGTCACCATGGGGCGTGATCAGCAGAAAAACAGATGGCAAAGGAACTAAGGATGCAAGTCATTGGGAAATGATTTGAATGTGGGAAACAGGTTGCTATCTGGGGTGGAGATAATTTCCCATTGCGAAGGATCTGAGCACTTGCTGAAGTGCCTTCCAGAAGGTTTGCTTATTGGGCCTTCACACATAGGCATGGGCCCCAGTCCTTAACCTCCCTAGGAGGAACGTGTTGCTTGATAAATCCTGGCTTCCAGCAGGTACTCACACAAAGCTGGTGGGCAGGCGAAAGAAGAACGGAGAAGGTTCAGCTGAAGATTGGTTCCCAAGCTCGTATAAAAGCGTCTAAGAGTAACAACTTTTAGGCTTCCCTGGTGGCTCAGATGGTAAAGAATCTGCCTGCAGCGCAGGAGAACAGGGTTTGATCCCTGGGTCAGAAAGATCCTCTGGAGAAGAGAATGGCAACCCATTCCAGTATTCTTGCCTGGAGAATCCATGGACAGAGGAGCCTGGCAAGGGAACCTTCTTGCGATCTATCTGGATCCTGAGTCCCAGGAGATTTCACAGTCAGAAAACAAGAATTCCAAATGCTTCAGCTGGTGGAATGTTCTAAGAGATTAGTCCATTGGTGCTTTTAGTTCCAATATTTTAAAAATTTAAAAAGGAAGATGCTCGGGAAGACTTTTCTCCATTGCTTTAACAAATAATGTTATAAAAAACTGAGGCAGAGGGGGAAAAAAGTCTTTTTTTTCTTTTGGCCTAGCCTACCACATTGACCTCCACACTGGGAAGTCATATTTTGGCTCTTTTTCCCTCCGTAATTTCTGTGCAGTAGGATGTGGTGACAGGGATCTGGCCTGGGGCCCAGATATCTCTGGATTATTGCTGGAGGTGGGGTCAGGGAATTGTCTGTCCGGCTCTGGCAGCCAAGGAGAAGTCTACTATCTCTCAGAGACTCAGGCTGCTGTGTTTGTGGTTGGTGGGATCTCATTTGTTACGTTCCCAAATCAGTTTTCCAAATGAAATTTCTAGACTGACTTTTCCACTTTTACTGAGATTACTTTTCCATGTGGAACTCTATTGCTGTGTGTGACATCAGTGTTCCATATAAACAAACATGCAGGTATCCGTGGCTCTTTATGTGCGTGACAAACTTTTAATGTTTATTGGGGGCCAAGCATTGTCCTAAGTGTTTAAAGGGTATGAAACCTTTAAAGGGAATGAAACGATTCATTGCTTACATTAATATTTTAAGCTTGGTGCTTTTATGATTCCCATTTTATAGATGAATAAACTGTAGCATGGAGAAGGAAATGGCAACCCACTCCAGTACTCTTGCCTGGAAAATCCCATGGATGGAGGAGCATGGTAGACTATCAGTCCATGGGGTCGCAAAGAGTCGGACACGACTGAGCGACTTTACTTAAACTGTAGCATAGATGGGTCACTTAACTAGCCAAGGCCACAGGGAGGGTGAGAGTTGGGCCAGGGTGTGACCCTGGGACCCACGCTGTCCACCTCTCGGACCCACTTTGCCTATGGCTGTACCTCTGTGTGGAAGAGGAAAACCTTTTCAAGTGCGTAGTCCCAACGATGTTTTATTTTTTCTTAGGAGTGACTGGGTGACCTCCTATAAGGTCATGGTGAGCAATGACAGCCATACGTGGGTCACTGTTAAGAATGGATCTGCAGACATGGTGAGTCCCTTCTAACCATGCCCTGGGAATCTGGCCGTCAGGGCTCTCCAGAGAGAGGCAGTGGACACCCAGCCAGTGTTTGCACCTGGATGTTGGCTGATTCTGTGCCAACTCAAACCAGCCATCCAGAGTGATGGATGACGACCCCCGTCCATGCCCTGATGCTCAGAACCACGTGGTCCGCATTCAGGGCTCATGTAAAAGT
Source organism: Moschus berezovskii (assembly GCF_049115385.1). Lineage (NCBI taxonomy): Eukaryota > Metazoa > Chordata > Mammalia > Artiodactyla > Moschidae > Moschus > Moschus berezovskii. Next base: position 89,392,745 of record NC_142471.1, on the reverse strand, counting down.
CAGAGTCGCTGCGATGTGGTGTCTTCCGCAGGTCACAGGTCAGCCCTGGAAGATAGTGGCATGTGGGTTATGTTGGTGCCCACACGGCTCTTCAGTTATAATAGCTCCTGAACTTACTTTAATTACCTTGTCTTTCAACTCCACGCCTCCCTCCAGGCTAGCCGGTTCCGATCCTGTCACCCTCTGTCTCTCTCAGTTTCTCGAGTTCCTATCCCGGTGCTCAGTGCCTTCCACAATCTGCCTGCAGCCTCTGTCTTGACCTTCTTTCCCATTCTCAGCCCCCATCCCCACCTGGTACCCACTCCTCTGTGTTCCAGTAAAAGTGAGGCGGTTGCTCTTCTGCTGAATCCAGTGTCTGAGCTCCTCCAGCTATAACTTCCTTTTCTCTAACATCCCTCCCGTTCCTGCATCTCGAGTTTTCCTTCAAGGCCAATTCAAATGGCACCTCATCCCCAAAGCTTCATCTGGTCCTTTCCTTCTTCCGAAATCCCAAAGCTCTGTGGCTGTCTCTCTGCTATGACACTAATAGATTTCACTTCTGATATCTAAACTTAACCCTCCTCCTCCTCCCTGCCTTGTCCCCATTAGATGGGTGCTTCCTGAGGGCAGGGTTCAGGCCTGATCCATTTCTCCTCCCCCTTCCCCCCTCACCCCCAAAAGCCAGCCTCACATTTAGGTGTGCCTTAATGAGATATCGCGGACTGAGTGAATTACTGACTCTTTGATGACTTGATAATCAAGCTCTAAAAGAGCCTCCTTCTCCCCCTTGTGCATAAATAGATATTTGAAGGAAACAGTGAAAAGGAGATCCCTGTACTGAATGAGCTGCCTGTCCCCATGGTTGCGCGCTACATCCGCATAAACCCCCAGTCCTGGTTCGATAATGGGAGCATCTGCATGAGGATGGAGATCCTTGGCTGCCCGTTGCCAGGTGGGTCTGCCCTTCTGTGCTTCCTGCAGGGAAGGAACGCTGGTGGAAGACAGGTGCTTAGCCAGCAAGGTGAATAAAAATAAGCCACACGGTCTTTTTCTCATCTAAGAAAATTATCACATCTATTGGAGAATATTTAGAAAACATAGGTAAACAAAAAGAAAATGAAAATCTCCCAGAACAACACTCAGAAACACTCTGAGCATTTGGAGTACTAAAGTAACATGCCAGCTGTGGTTTTGCCCACTGGGACTTTAAGATGATGCTTATTTCAAGGTTGAAAATTCACCCAGCGCTTCTACTCAGAGACAGGCAAAAAATTACATAAAAGCTTTTTGGTAACATGTTTAGTTGCCCTTGAATGCTCTTGCCACACTGGTTAGAGGACTTGGCAGAAGTTAATTTCAAATTGACCATGTATATAGTCTTTTTCTGTTTACATAGTGAAGTCTCTTTCTATTTAAGTAGCTTCTTTTGGTTGCCTGTATCTTTGGGTGCTTGTTTTTTTAGGTTGTGTTCCCCTTCTCCTGTTTTCACATGATGGAATTGGGTATAACCCCAGGGTGGAAGGAAAAACGGACTTGAATTAACACGCACTTTTTGCATGTGGACCTTTGCTGGTGTCTGCTCTGGACAAGCTAATCTGGTCTGGCTTGCAGTTCTGTCAGCCTTTCAGAACCTAGGGATTTGTGCCTGTATGGAGCCTTTTGTAGGCTTCCCTGGTGTCTCAGATATTAAGAATTTGCCTGCGATGCAGGAAACCCAGATTTGATCCCTGGGTCAGGAAGATCTCCTGAAGAAGGGCATGGCCACCCACTCCAGTATTCTTGCCTGGAAAACCCCTTGGACAGAGGAGCCTGGTGGGCTAGAGTCCTTGGGATCGCAAAGAGCCAGATAGGACTGAGCTACTGACACTGCTACTATTACTGGAGGCTTTTGTGGTGGCTTCTTCTTCCTTGCCAGACATCTCCAGGGCAGGAAGCTGGCCTCCAGAACATTCCTAAGGCCCTTCACCGGAGCCTCTAGGAATTTCCACCTCCTGTCCAGCCACAGTCAGACCACAGCAAACAAGGAGCACAGCTTTGGGTTATCTCTCCTGTACTTCCTCCTCCAGGGAAGTCTCAGCATTCTTGTCTTATCTGAAACTCAGGCCTTACTCTCTCTGGATTCCCCCTGCCAGGAGGAGGGGTACCACCAGCTCTAATGCTCTCAGGTGCCTCTATATCCATCATGCTATTTCTATAGCCATCCCACCCCCCACTGTGAGCTTACACTTACTGAGTTTTCAGAGCGTATTTCATATCATTTATTGCTTTTCCCTCAACCCTTTGATATCCATGATCTTGTTTTGCCAAGTATGAATTTACTCAAAACAAACTCTATATTGGTGAGAAAGACAACTCTGCTCACCTGCCATCTACTTACCCTCCCACCAGACAGATTCTTTGTTCCTTACTTGTACTTACTAGATTACAAACTTTTTTCATGTCACTAACATTATTAGAGACCATCATTCTTGTGGGTCTAGTAAAGTCATGCTCAAAATTCTCCAAGCAAGACTTCAGCAGTATGTGAACTGTGAACTTCCAGATGTTCAAGCAGGTTTTAGAAAAGGCAGAGGAACCAGAGATCAAATTGCCAACATCTGCTGGATCATGGAGAAAGCAAGAGAGTTCCAGAAAACCATCTATTTCTGCTTCATTGACTATGCCAAAGCCTTTGACTGTGTCGATCACAATAAACTGTGGAATATTCTGAAAGAAATGGGACTACCAGACCACCTGACCTGCCTCTTGAGAAACCTGTGTGCAGGTCAGGAAGCAACAGTTAGAATTGGACATGGAACAACAGACTGGTTCCAAATAGGAAAAGGAGTACGTGAAGGTTGTATATGGTCACCCTGCTTATTTAACTTATATGCAGAGTACATCATGAGGAACGCTGGGCTGGAAGAAGCACAAGCTGGAATCAAGATTGCTGGGAGAAATATCAATAACCTCAGATATGTAGATGACACCACCATTATGGCAGAAAGTGAAGAGGAACTAAAAAGCCTCTTGATGAAAGTGAAAGAGAAGAGTGAAAAGGTTGGCTTGAAGCTCAACATTCAGAAAACGAAGATCATGGCATCTGGTCCCATCACTTCATGGGAAATAGATGGGGAAACAGTGGAAACAGTGTCAGACTTTATTTTTTGGGCTCCAAAATCACTGCAGATGCTGATTGCAGTCATGAAATTAAAAGACGCTTACTCCTTGGAAGGAAAAGTTATGACCAACCTAGATAGCGTATTAAAAAGCAGAGACATTACTTTGCCAACCAAGGTCCGTCTAGTCAAGGCTATGGTTTTTCCCGTGGTCATGTATGGATGTGAGAGTTGGACTGTGAAGAAAGCTGATCGCCAAAGAATTGATGCTTTTGAACTGTGGTGCTGGAGAAGACTCTTGAGAGTCCCTTGGACTGCAAGGAGATCCAACCAGTCCATTCTAAAGGAGATCAATCCTGGGTGTTCATTGGAAGGACTGATGCTAAAGCTGAAACTGCAGTACTTTGGCCACCTCATGCGACGAGTTGACTCACTGGAAAAGAGTGTGATGCTAGGAAGGATTGGGGATGGGAGGAGAAGGGGACGACAGAGAATGAGATGGCTGGATGGCATCACTGACTTGATGGACATGAGTTTGAGTGAACTCCGGGAGTTGGTGATGGACAGGGAGGCCTGGCGTGCTATGATTCATAGGGTCGCAAAGAGTCGGACACGACTAAGCGACTGAACTGAACTGAACTGATCTTGTGGGTTTTATCCACCATATCTCAGATTTTCAAACTGCCTCTTATAGTTGGAAATTCCGTTGTTTGATTGGAAAATTGGAAATATAGTCGGAAAATCAGTTTGATTCTAAAGAATTTCACAGTGGACGTCTTCATTTCTGTGTCATTGTGCATGTCCAAAATTATTGGGTGAATTATGGGATTATTGCTTAAATTAGATGATGGTACAAAAGACCCTGATGCTGGGAAAGATTGAGGGTAGGAGGAGAAGGGGACAACAGAGGATGAGATGGTTGGATGGTATCACCGATTCAATGGACATGAGTTTGAGCAAACTCTGAGAGATAGTGAAAGACAGGGAAGCCTGGCATGCTGTAGTCCATGGGGTCGCAGAGTCGAACACGACTGAGCAATTGAACAACAACAAGACGTGGGATTGCTGGTGGGAAAGCAGTGTGTGTTTTCAAGGCTGGTCCAGAGAAAACGTGAAGGCCTCCCAGTGTGGGACCCCGGCCCCCTTCTGTGGCTCATTCATCCTGGGGTGGCGATCACAGGGCCCGCCCGCTGCCCCGGAGGTCCTGCTGGGCTTTGCTGAGCTCCCTGCGTCTGCAGACACAGACCCAGGCAGGGGACTGTGAGGCCGGCTTTGTGGCTGGTTGCTCAGCGCGGCCTCACTCTGCTTGCTTTAAAGAGCAGGGTCACGGTTTCTCTCTGAGGGCAGGAATTCATCTGTTGTTGGTTAAGGCCAAAGGGCAGCCTGTGAGAGTCTCATGAAATAAATATTTTCCTGTGAAGTTATTCTTGGGGTGTGTGTGTTTGAAGACAGTTCCTGGGGGCAATTTAAACACAAAGACAGAGTTACAGTGTGAAACCTGGACGGGTTTCAGGTCTGGTCTGGAGTGGTTCTATTTTCCAACCCCAAATATTTAAGGTCGTTTTTCTTCTAGAAGTTACTTAGCAGTCTGCCTGGAGGGGAGCTGGCCTTTGTACATGCCACCTGGTGGTGGTCACATCCGAGGTCCTGGGGTGGCTCAGGGGTCCCCACGTCCATGTGGGTAGGTGAGTCTTGCTCAGTTGCCTTGCTGCTGACGTGGTTCCTTTGTGCAAGTTAATGAGGCCAGAGGCGGAGGTGACCCGACCGAGTCAGTCACTCAGCCCCGTGTGACTTTGTGCTGATAATGCATCTGCTCGGCATCTGTTCTTCCTGAAACTCTTGTTTATGAAAAATTCATTTACCTTTGCTTCTGCTTCTCTTTGTTCTGTCCTCACTGTCTTCCTGTGAATCCTCAGTTTGGGGCAGAGGAAGGGGAAGATTCTTTTTAAGTCTTCATGAATAATGTTTCTGGAAATTTTTGAACTAGAACATGAATTAACCTATACATGGCCAACTCATTAGCAAAGACCCTGATGCTGGGAAGGATTAAAGGCAGGAAGCGAAGGGGACGACAGAGGACGAGATGGTTGGATGGCATCACCGACTCAATGGACGTGAGTTTGAGCAAGCTCCGGGAGATGATGAAGGACAGGGAAGCCTGACGTGCTGCATGCTGACGTGCAGAGAGTCGGACACGACTCTTTTGAGTGCCTGAACACCAGCAACAACAAAGAGGCTCAAAACTAATGGAAAAGGGAGAGGGTTGTTTAATGGTTATAGTTTCAGTTTTGTAAGATGAGAATGTTCTAGAGATCTGTTTCTACAAGAGTGTGAATATATGCAATGCTACTCAACTATACTCTTGAACATGGTTAAGCAGAGGGTTTCCTGGACTTGGGTGAGCAGCCTGGTGATGCTGTGAGGTGGGGTTGTATGAGATGGGGCAGAAGATAAGCACAAATGGTGACTTGGTGCAGATGCTGCGAGGTCGGGTGACATGAGATGGGGCGGAAGATACACGAACGACGCGCTGCCCCCTCCTTGGAGCCACGTGGAGCTGTGGGTTTGATGCTTTCACTGACAGTAATGACCTGTGATCAGAACAAGCTCTGCCAGGGGTCTGCGTCTCCCCTTGTTCCTCTTGGAGCGACCTTGTCATAACAACAGTCACAGGGGGTTGGACAAGTGCAGCTTCTTCTCATTAGGGTGTCAAGCTTCTTACAGAAGGAGTTTGGTGCTGTTTACACTGGTGCCAGGTCATCTGTGCTCAGGAGTCTCTGTTGAGGTATCAGGGCTTAGGGTGATCATAAGGCCGTGAGTGAGAGTGAAAGTGTTAGTCACTCAGTCGTGTCTGACTCTGTGTGACCCCATGGACTGTAGCCCGCCAGGCTCCTCTGTCCATGGAATTCTCCGGGCAAGAATACTGGAGTGGGTTGCCATGCCTTCCTCCAGGGGATCTTTCTGACCAAGAGATTGAACCCGGGTCTCCTGCCTTGCAGACAGGGAAGCCCCATAAGGCTATAATAGTGGGCATTTCCTTGGGTGAGGGGCTGGCCTCATGGCAGGGAAGGCAAAGGACTGCTGTGGCTGCATTTCTGGTGTCCTATTAGTCCTCAGAGAGCACTTTGAGGTCAGCTGTTGTTTTTGTTTTTAAATGAGGTGAAACTAATGTAACATGGAATGAAACATTTTAAAGCATACAGTTCAGTGCTACTTAGTGTATTCACAAGACGGCATGATCGCTGGCTCTCTCTGGTTCAGAACTTTGTCATGGACCCCAAAACACCCTGGACTCACTGAGTAATCACTTTCGAATCCCCTTCCTCCATCTCTGGGTAACCTCTAACCTGCAGTGTCTGTGGAGTCACCTGTTCTGGATAAAGTGTATCATGAGCTCAGGGACTGTGGATAGCAGTGAGCCCCTGGTCCAGCAAAGGTAGCCTTTCCTCTCCCAGTTGAGAACTCCCTCCCATCAAGCAAGATCCCAGCCCCCAGAGCAGCAAACAGTTGAGCGGAGTGGTCCAAGAGCTGGGGTGTTCCCTTGGATGTCCACTAATGGAGTTTCTTCTGCAATTATGACCGTCCTGTGCAGGATTTGGGAGAAGAGCGTGTGTCCACGTCAGTGAGGAGCCAGGGATGTTCAGGGTGTCCAGTCATTTCCAGGGCTTCCATAACTCAGTACCAAAAACTGGGTGGCTTTGGATAACAGAGTTATCATCTCAGTTCTAGAGGCGAGAAGTCCAAGATCAAGGTGTATCAGGGCGGTTTCTTTGAGAGACCGTGAGGCAGCGTCTGTTCTTGCCTCTCCCATGGGCTGCTGGTGGTTTGCTGTCTAATTTTTGATGCTCCTCAGCTTGTGGGTGCCTCACCCCCATTTCTGCCTGCATCGTCACATGGTTTCCCCTGAGCGCTTCTCTCTGTGTTCACCTTTCCGCTTTGGATAGACACAGTCCTAATGGAATAGGGCCCACCCTGAGCACCTCAGTTATACCCGATGAGCTCTGTAAAACCCCTCTCTTCAAGTAAGCTCACGTTCTAAGGTCCTGGGGGTCAGGACTCCAACAACATCTCTTTGGGCGGGGACATCACTCAACCCAAAACATGCTGAATGAGTAGACCTGTTGGGATGGAGCAGGATTTTGAGTTGTGGAGTAAGAGAAGTGAACGGGGGAGGAGGTTGTAGACTCCACCATCCCCATCTGGAGTGAGTTTATTCCCATAACTAAGGTGTTCCAGAAGGAATAAGCTGGTTTTCAGTACATCTGATGCATGAAGCCAGCCGCATGAAAGGAAGCAGGAGGCTGATTCTCCAAGGCGCCATCTGTGAGAACAGGGTCTTGCAGACTGAATCAGGACTTCTGTTTCAAACGTCGGAAGTCCTGTTCCAATTCGCTGAAGTGAGGAGGGGAGAAAAGGGAAATTTTAGTTCACAGGAATAAAAGTTCCAGAGGTAGATGTGACTCTGGCTTCAGGCAAGAAAGGGTTGACAATCTCGGGGTCTTCTTGGTGCAGTCAGGGCTCCCCTCCTCACCAGCTTGCAGGCAGGGAGCTTGGCCTCAAACACCCTGAGCTCATCCACCATATGAGTTGACTCCAGCAGGAGGCCCTCCTCCTATGGCTCTGGGAAGAAAGTCATCTTACGAGCCCAGCTTGTATCCTGGGATCATCTCTGAGCCAGTGGCTGTGGCCAGAACATGTGTATTTTCACTGGCTGGACCTGGGTCACATGCCCATCCCCGTGAGTGTTGGGCGAGGCTGTTCCATCAGAAACATCTGGGATAGATTCCGCACAGGAGATAGGGATTCTTTTATCCACAGAAGAAAAAAGAGGACCGTGGGTTTGGCTGATTAACGGGGCGTGCCTGCAGACTCTGGGCCCCAGGGTGGGGCGGCTGGGTTTGGTTCTCACTTACTACCTGCAGTGTTGAGCTCCTAAGAGGGTCTCTGTAAAACTTCATCCAATCAGAATAAGCGGACAAATAAAGAAGTATTTGTACAAAAGGTGAAAGGTAGAAAGTTGTGAAAAAATGCTCACTGGGGATTCCAAGACAATTCTGGAACTTGGACCCATATCCTCAGACAAATTGGTTAGTCTCAGGGAAAGAAGGAAGTTACCAAATATGGAGATATTTCATATGTACAGTTCTGAGCTTTCCTTCAATCCTTTTTAAGAACCTTGAAGGCATAACTTATGTTTGAAGACAAAAGGGGCTTTGCAAGAAGAGTTATAGAAAGAGGTTCTGGGAACTTGGAGAGTGGCGAATAGCTCTTAGGAATCAGCTTGTGGGTACATTCAGGGTCAAGTCATGTGAAAAATGTGCTTTACCTTGACTTTGAAACCGACAGGTTTGGAAATCAAAGGGCAGGTGGCTTGCCAGAGAATGCAGTCAGCCTGCCCTCCCCAAAGGAGAGAGCTTGGAACAGAACTGGGGGCCTTTGCTAAACCTGAGTTGCTTTTGCTTCTTTTCTGAACAGAATACTAGCTTGCCCCCTCTCCCCCCGCTGCATACATTATTTGCTTCTAATAGTGTTACTGGAAACCCTTTTGTGATTATTGAAAGCCGCCTTTTTGGCCTTTGGGTCTGTATGTGGTTTTTAACGTGTTGCATGTGGCCCCAGTTCTCCAGGGTGAAGCCAGTCTTTCAGGGAACCTCGGGACTGGTTCCATGTGGCAGTCACACCCTGTGGGCATGGGATGCAGACAGGTAGCTGGCTCAGGTGATCTCAGTGTGTGTAATATTGCTGGCAGTGTGCTCAGTACTTTAACACCGTGCTTCTCAAACTTCTGGATTTTTTAAAAAAGTGGATTCTGATTCAGTAGGCGTAGGCTGGATCTTGCAAGCAGTTGGTGTTGCTGGCCTGTGGCCTTGTTTGGTGGCATGAATTGGGACTCTCTGCTCCTGACCCCACTGGGAGCAAGTGTTCCTCCTTCTATCACCCGCCACGGCCTCCACCTGCAAATTGTCCTTGGAGCCACTTGGATCAGATGCCTGCTATGGTTCCAGCTTTGCTCACGTTGTTCCAGAGTTCGTAGGTTGACCTGTCTAAAGTACCACGTGCTCGCTACATTGCAAGGAGATGTAAGCTGGTCAGGATTCCTGGCTGTGTGGAGATGGAGGTGGAGGTCATGAGCCTGGCTGAGGCTCTGTAGACCTCGCAACTTTTTGTCAGGTCAGGAGGGAGTCCTCAGGGCCCACTGCATGGTCCTTTCCCCCTTACCCTTCTTCTAGCTCTTCCTGCTCCCTCTTCCCTCCTTTCTTCTGAGTGTTCTTCGTTTTTTGGAGTTATATAAACAATATCTGCTTATAAGAGTTAAAGAAAGAAGTCAGTTTATATGGAAGAGAATCAGGTCAAGAATAGACGTCTCCTCCCCAGTCCCCAGGGGTCACCACTGTTCTGTATCCGGATCATGCCCGTCAGGGTACTTTGGCTTCAGCAACAGAAACCCAGCCCCCACTGGCTCAGCAGTTCAGGAAATTCTGTATCTCACGTGATTGAAAGTCGCAAGGGAGGCTGATGGGGATCTAGGGTTGCTTCACTCAGTAACTATTGAGGTTCTCTTCTCACTCCTCTGTGCCATTCAAGGTCTTCCCTTCAGTCTGGACTAGTAAGAGTGGCCAGGGGTGCTGTGCTCTGATTGGCTTAGAGCAGTCATGTTGTACCCTTGCAGCTGAGGGCATGAAGTCGGTTTCCTAGAAGTTGAGAAGCGGGGATTCCCGACACCACAGGGCTCCTGTTAGGAAGGATGGATGTTGCATCCGGGCTGCATGTTGGGTGAGCAGCTGATAGTGTCCACCACACTTCCAAACATCTCCATGCAGTCGTGATGTTCATTCACGAATGCACTTATTCACTCACTATCCCTTCCTTCATTTAGTGTGACAGTTTGCCAGACACTAACAATTTTATGTTATTAATATATATAATACATATAATAAATTGTTCATAGCAACGTATTAACATTGTTAATAAAATAACAATGGCATCACCAACTCAATGGACAGCAGTTTGAGCAACCTCTGGGAGATGGTGAAGGACAGGGAAGCCTGGCGTGCTGTAGTCTGTGGGGTCACAGTGAGTCAGATACGACTGAGCAATTGAACAACGAATACTAACAATGGATCAGCGAGAGAGGCACCGCTGTTCCCCTGTTTATGGGTGAAGACATTAAGGAAAAACTGCTCTAGTGACTTATCCAAGGTCACGCAGCTCACAGGTAGTAGAGCAGAGATTGGAACCCGGGCATTCTGGCTCCAGGTCTGTGCTTTCCCCACTAGGTTAGTTCTGGCTCTTAAAATGCCTCTTGAAATTTGGCTCTTTCACCTCTGTGCGAATGCTAGAAGCTGGAGGTTGGGCTCTGTCCCCACATGGATCAGGCCCCTAGCAGAGCCAGCGTAAGTAAAGGAATGGTATGGATGAATTCAAAACCGTGTTTCTGTCCCTAGATCCGAATAACTATTATCACCGCCGGAATGAGATGACCACCACCGATGACCTGGATTTTAAGCACCACAGCCATAAGGAGATGCGGCAGGTAAGCCTCGGGTTTGTCAGAGGGAGTCTGCCTGGTGCCCGGAGCAAACAGGCTTTGTGTCTTTGCGGTTCGTTGAGGCCACACTAAATCTAGTGGTTTCGAGGTTAAGAATGCCTTGTTGGGGTTGGGATGACCAGAGGAAGCCTCTCTTTCCAGCAGGCGATTGAAGCAGAGTTCGAACCCAGACTTTCTGATTTAGTACTATAGCTCTTACTCCTACACTGTCGGTGGAAAGTTGGTGCAGCCACTCGGGAAAACAGTATGAAGTTTCCTTCAAAAACTAAAAATAGAGCTATACCGTATGACCCAGCAATCCCTTTCCTGGGTATGTATTCAGAGAAAATGAAAATTTTAATTTGAGAAGATTCATGTGTTCCAATGTTCATAGCCATGTGTTCATCAACAGATGATTGGCTTTAAAAGATGTGGTATATATATATATATATACACAGTGGAATATTAGCCATAAAAAAAGAATGAGCATTACTATTTGCAGCAACATGGGTGAATTAAGAAAAAAATTATCCTTACTGAAGTAAGTCAGGCAGAGAAAGGCAAATGTTATGACACCACTTATATATGGAATCTAAAAAATAACACAAACAATTTTATATGCAAAATAGAAACAGACTCACAGACATAAAGAACAAACCGTGGTTCCTAAGGGAGAAAGGGAGGGTTGGAAGGATACATTAGGAGTGTGGAATTAGCAGATCCAAACTACTGTATATAAAACAGACAAGCCACAGGATTTACGGTATAGCACAGGGAGTTACAGTCGGTATTTTGTAAGGATCTATAATTGAAAATAGCATATACATTATATATATGTGTGTGTGTGAATCACTTTGCTGTACTCCTAAAACTAACATGATACTGTAAGTCAAGTATAATTAAAAAGATACTGTAGTTCTGAAGAATCACTGTGGGCTTGAGAGGTAACACTGATTCAAGGACATTAGTCATGTGCAGAGTGGAAGAAGAAAAGAATCTAGAACAACACCAGTGATGGTGATAGCAGGAAGCTCTCACATGGCACCTACATCTGTTTCCCTACATTAGGAATTTACGTGTGTTAACCTGGTCAGTCTCTAACCACCCCAGGAGTGCAAGATTATTGTTGTCCTTATCTTATTGATGGAGAAACTGAGTCACTGAGGGAATATGTAACACCCCCTTGTTATTCTGATTCTCTGATTCTCAGTGTTCGAATCACTGGAAGAAATCTGGAAAAATACCTGTACTTGAAACCCGCCTCAGGCCAACTGAAGTAGAATCCTTAGGAAAAGGGACTAGGGATCTAAAGTTTTAATGAAAGCTCTGCTTGCGGTTCTAACATACAGGGAGGTTTCAGAACAGCTGGTTGATACCTTTATGGCTGTTAGTGCTTTAGTACTTTTAGGAGGAAAAGACATTACAGATGAGATTGTCCTCAAACATAAATACAGAAGCCAGGTACTCCAGAAGTAAGTCAGAAAGAGGAAAGCAAATATCATATACTATATGATAAACATATATGGAATCTAGAAAAATGGTACCGATGAACCTATATGCAGGGCAGGAATAGAGACTCAACAGAGAACAGACTTACAGACACAGTGGAGAAGGAGAGGGTGGGGCGGACTGAGAGAGCAGCGTTGAAATACATGCGTCACCATGTGCAAAACAGCCGGGGGCGGGAAGTCGCTGTATAGTGCAGGGAGCCCGGCCTGGTGCTCCCTGACAACCTAGAGGGGTGGGAGGTTGTGGGGGTAGGAGGGAGGTTCAGGAGGAATGGACGTGTATACCTGTTGGCTGATCCGTGTTGATGTACAGCAGAAACCAGCACAGCATCGTAAAGCAATTATCCTCCAGTTAAAAATAGAAATTATGCAAAAAGAAAAGTAATTTAAGAAATAAACATCTCCGCAATAATTAAAAACAAAATGAGAGAGAAAGAAACCAGGTACTCCTGAGCTGTTGACAGCATTTGCACACCGGGAGTGGACCAAGCATTTAGTAGGAGAGGCTGAAACAGCAGCCCAGTGCTGTAATGCTTTGTCTGAAACCCCTGTTCAGCATTTGCCCAGCCTCGTGCTAGAAAGCCCAGGGAAGTGCTGGCAAGTGGAGAAGTCCGTAGATAATCCGAAGAATCTGCTGGAAGAGACAGAGCAGAGAAATAGACTCACAAAGGTGTTTAAGGAACCAGTGTTCACCAAAGGCCAAGAGGGCGTGGCTCAAAGCGAGGGCTCAGAGGTGCCGGGAGGGAGCCAGCCACCGCACGAGGGCAGGAGACGTCCCTGAGGTCGGAGCAATTAGGCTGCGCCACATGCGCCCTCTGTCTCAACACGGAATCCACAAACCCGGGCTCGTCCTGATGTCAGCTAATCTGAGATCCTCACACACAGCTTCCAGACCCCCGTCAGCACAGACGTGGGGGTGGGACGTGCTAAGGAGATTGTCTTGCTGTCTGGCTCTGCAGGAGCCGGGCTCATGTGCTCGGACTCGAGTCTGTGAGTCATCCCTGCCGCTCTCCACCTTCGGGTGTTGATGTGACTCCTCTCAACCTTCCGTTTCATGAAGCGTTTGTGTCTTGACTCAGCTTGGCTCAGTGGGCATCTCAGGACATCTTTGTGCCCAGAAATTAGGCAAATATCAACTCAGCTAGTACAGTTAATGTCAAAAGCAACCTATCTAAATGCATTGTAAAACGAGCTCACTGCACAGTCGTTCCCCATGGGGAATGAGGGCTCTTCTCATATGAAAGAGCTAATGGATGTGCTTCATTACCCTGAGGGACTATGGTCCCTGTCATTTGAACTAAGAGGAACCTGGGAAGGCAACTGACCCCTGCAGGGGACAGTGGGTGATTCATGCTGAGATTCCTGGACCCCGCAACTGGAAACTGTCCTGGGGGTGCATCTATCAATCCCGAAGTGTTCAGGCCAGAAGTGGCTTGCCATTTGGATTCCTGGCTCCTGGGGATGGGAGAGAAGCCAGCACTTTTAGCAATACCCTGTAGGGAGTCTGCTAAATGACTGCAGAAATCTTTCTACTTCAAGCAGGGAGACAATGTTAGTTTATCCTAGTATTGAGAGAGACATTTGCAAAAAAACATAAAAATGAGAAGCAGATGCAGGAGCAGGGAGTGAAAAGAGAAAACAGGACAACTGTTGCTTTGGAGGGAAAGTCATGAGAATGTGAGCGACTCGTGGGGGAATTCTTTCTGGAGCACTGGTTTATAAAACACTGTGCTCCCCACAAGGGAACCCCTGGGGGGCTTGTGGGAGAGGGGAGCGAGGAGACTGAAGGCAGTCATGTGATCACTGCTACTGTGAGGCAGAGTGAGTTAATTGTTTTGAGCACTGAAAGGACTTCACACCTCACGTAACCATTTCTAATCACCTAGTCATCTCTGTCTGCATGGACATTTACCTTTCGCCTTCATCTGGGACCATGAGGGCAGACAATCAATCGTCTTAAATCCATAAAGTGTACAGGATTTGTTGTTGTTGCAGAGAGATATTTGGGGGACAGGAAGGAGAGGTCGCTGGCGTAGTTGGCTGTGGTTGGGAAGGGATGGGGTTGCAGGTGGTCCAGGGCCTGTGGCAGGAAGAGACAGAAGGAGGGCAGTCCCAGGAGCGAGGACAGGGGAGCAGGACCATGGAGGTGGGAGGGTTGGCACCCCACCAACTCTCTCTTGGTTTTGATTTCCAGGGCAGCTAAGGATGGTTCTGGGCAGCAGGCTGTGGGACCGCTGAGCTCTCGACCATGGGGTGGTGATGGTGGCAGCAAGCCAGGGCAGGACCACAGGCTTGCAGATGCAGACAAGCCCAGCTTCGCGCCCATGGGCCACAGCAAATGAGTTAAGATGACAGAAGAGGACTTTTCCTCTTCTCATTTCTTTATTATTATTATTTTAATCCATTGGATAAACAACATTGGATCCATATCAAATGCAAACCCAGCATCTCAAGGTTAATCTTCCATGAACCCATGGCTTTCATCCCCACTTCATTTTTCTCCGGGGTTTGAATTTCTGTGTTCACAGAATTCACGCAGTTTTGATCAGAGGATGGTTAACCGCTTTGCGCAGATTGTCTCACGTCATGTTGGATCATTAGCCATGTCTCATGCTGGCTTCTTAACTGTCATTGAAATGCTGCAGGATGAATCAGAGTTTTCTCGGCTACCTTCCTGCTCTGGAACTTTGGGATCGCGCCCCACTTGTAATGAACAGTGAGAGAGGATCAAACAGGCTACACCAGCATCATCATGCATGTAACTTACCGCTCTTTATGAAAATTTCCTCTGACGTATCCCTAGAAACTGAATTACCAGGAAAGGGGCTCTGACTTCTGTCTCCTTCAGGAGAAGACGGAAGCAACAGAGACAGGGGGATTCAGTCGCTCCCAGGGTGTGATTTATTCAGAGATGAGGGAACAGACTCTCGAGGGTGCTGGAGATCTTACAAAACCCACTTCTCTTGACGATAATGTTTCCCTACTGGCCCTTTCTAGACACTTTTCCTAATTACCCATTATATCAAAAACTAAGGAATAAGATTTTGTTGGGTAAGGTTGCACTTTGGAGGGTCATAATGGACATGAGTTTGAGTGAACTCCGGGAGTTGGTGATGGACAGGGAGGCCTGGCGTGCTGTGATTCATGGGGTTGCAAAGAGTCGGACACGACTGAGCGACTAAACTGAACTGAAAGCTTGTAAGAGCTAAGATTTTTACCCCCGGAGAACCAATTTTCACTTCCTTTAGGGTGATGTCACCCTTGTTGAGGATGCATGTTTTTAAGGCCATCAAGAAAATTCTGTCTCTTTCTCTCACTTTAAACTTCAAGACCCAAGCATTTACCAGTAAGACTCAAACTCCAGAATGTCCTTTTTGACTCTTTTCAGGAATAAGCAAGATGGATCACCAGCTGAGTCTTAGATGGTGCCTGTGGCCCCCGGAGAAACATTTCCGCGCATTGCAGGGGCCCACCAGGCTTGGTGGCTCAGATGGTGACGAATCCGCCTGCAATGCAGGAGAGCTGGGTTTGATCCCTAGGTTGGGAAGATCCTCTAGAGGAGGAAATGGCAACCCACTCCTGTATTCTTGCCTGGAGAATCCCATGGACAGAGGAGCCTGGTGGGCTGCAGTCCACGGGGTTGCACAGAGTCGGACACGACTGAGCGACTTTCACTCACACTTCCTAAAGGGAGTCTCCAAATGCCCGTATTCTCGTTCCTGTGTGTAGAAATGATACTTGTGATATCAAAACGCCAAGAGGAAACCCTGACTGGTATAAAAACACTGCAGTGGTGTGTGGAGGATGAAGAGGTGACTGATGACTCATGGTCGAGAGTCATCCATCCTGAGATGCTGTGTCCCTGGCTGACTGCTCATCCTAGGGAGGACGCCGTTTGTCTTTTTTTTTTTTTCAATATCAAGGTGGAGATTTCCAGCACAGGGGGGCCTGGTTCTCAGGCAGCTCTTTGAAAGGGGAATGAGGGTAGGCGTTAAATGGCAGCCAGGCTCTGTGCTGATCACCTAGTTAAGGATGAGCCGAGTGGCTCTGTGTCTGCAGAAATGGTCATTGATCTGAACACAGGACCGGGGACCACACTGATTTGGGATTTGGGGAGGACCAGCTGACCGGCATTTGGGGAGGTCCACACTGGTAGTGGAGAATGACTGTGCGGTCAGCAGGGACAAGTATGTGAGACCCAATCAGATAGTGCTTGTGCTGGGACCATCCTTCAGAACGGTCCCATGTAAAGCAGACAGAAGAGGTAGCAGCGTTGATTTTGATTGCTTTACTGCTTCTTCATGGACAGAGTGCTAGCAAAGTAATGCTCAAAATCTTCCAAGCTAGGCCTCAGCAGTACATGAACCGAGAACTTCCAGCTGTTCAAGCTGGATTTAGAAAAGACAGAGGAACCAGAGATCAAAGGCCAACATCTGATGGATAATAGAAAAAGCAAGAGAAGTCCAGAAAAACATCTACTTCTGCTTCATTGACTATGCTAAAGCCTTTGACTGTGTGGATCACAATGAACTGTGAAACATTCTGAAAGAGATGGGAATACCAGACCACCTTACCTGTCTCCTGAGAAACCTGTGTGCAGGTCAAGAAGCAACAGTTAGAACCGGACATGGAACAACAGACTGGTTCCAAATCAGGAAAGGAGTATATTGTCACCCTGCTTATTTAACTTATATGCAGAGTACATCATGTGAAATGCTGGACTGGAGGAAGCACAAACTTGAATCAAGATTGCCAGGAGAAATATCAGTAACCTCAGATATGCAGATGACACCACCCTTACGGCAGAAAGTGAAGAGGAACTGAGGAGCCTCTTGATGTAGGTGAAAGAGGAGAATGAAAAAGCTGGCTTAAACTCAACATTCAAAAAGATCATGGCATCCGGTCCCATCACTTTAGGGCAAATAGATGAGGAAACAATGGAAACAGTGACAGACTTTATTTATTTGGGCTGCAGAATCATTGTGGATGGTGACTGCAGCCATGAAATTAAAAGATGCTTGCTTATTGGAAGAAAAGCAGTGGCAAACCTAGACAGTGTATTAAAAAGAAGAGGCATTACTTTGACAACAAAAATCTGTGTGGTCAAAGCTGTGGTTTTTCCAGTAGTCATGTATGGATGTGAGAGTTGGACCATGAAGATGGCTGAGCGCCAAAGAATTGATGCTTTTGAGCTGTGGTGTCAGAGAAGACTCTTGAGAGACCTTTGAACTGCAAGGAGATCCAACCAGTCAGTCCTAAAGAAAATAAATCCTGAATATTCATTTGAAGGACTGATGCTGAAGCTGAAGCTCCAGTATATTGGCCTGATGCAAAGAGCCAACTCACTGGAAAAGACTCTGATGCTGGGAAAGATTGAAGGCAGAAGGGGATGACAGAGGACAAGATGGTTGGATGGCATCACCAACTTCAATGGACATGAGTTTGAGCAAGCTCCGGAAGATGGTGGAGGATAGGGAACCCTGGCATGCTGCAGTGCAAGGGATCACAAAGAGTTGGACACGACTGAGCAACCAAACAACAATGACAATGTGGACAGATAAGGACCCACGAGTCCAGAGCCCTGGCTCCACCTGGTTCTAGATGGGTGACCTCGGGCAAACCCCTTAATGGTCTCTCTGAGCCTCAGTCTCCATATCTGTAGAATGGGTTCAGGCCCCTTTGATTACCTACTTCAATTATCTACTTCATTGGTGGTTGTCATGGTAAGACTCAGTAGAGAAATAGAACTTGCTGTGACTAATGACATCAATACCGTCTCTTATTAAAACTTGCTGCCACTCCTCTATGGCCCCACTTCAGCCCCGCGGTGTGTATTCCTCATTGTGAGAGATGTGAAGCTAGATCAGCCTTGCTTGCATGTGCTTTCTCCATGGATGGTGGGTCTCCATCTCTGCCATGGTTGGACTAGAGTCCTTTACAGTCGTCTTTCTCTTTCTCTCACCTAGATATTAAAACACAAAGTGAGTTATCATAAATCAAAGCATGCTTCCCCCTCGCGGGAGCAGTGAAAGAATTAAACCCTGAATGCCTGACCAGGGCTCTGTTGTAACACCTCATAGGTGTGTCATGAGAGCCAAGCTCCAGCAGCAATGAATCCTCCATTCCTTTAGGGATACGCCCCAATGCCCCATGATTGCCCTCCACACATCAGTGCAGAATGCAAGAAAGGCAAGAAATGCAAAGAAATTGCAGAATACAAGAAAAGCAAACCGGTGTGATGTCACTGCACTCCGATAGAAGTTCTGCCTGATACCATTTTTCCAGTTCTCTTAGCTTTCAATCTACTATAACGTTTGCAGCAGATTTGTCATGAACAATTTACCAGGACATTTTATAGATCGTTTGGCTGATAGGAATGACTTGAAAGGTGCATCGAGCACGTCCAGGCCCATGCTGCCCCCATGTGAGCCGCGCCCTTGCTCACTGCTAGCCCAGCTCCTGCTCAGCTTGAACGAGGATGGAGCTCTCCCTGGTGGGCACACGCCCAGGCTGGGATACCCTCACTCACTGCTTGCGTGGTACCCGAGCTTCCCTCTTGGTCTTTAAAACTTGTGTACCCTCCTGACGCCACCATGGGGAAGTGTGGCTGGTCTGGTGCCTGGCAGGAATGTCCTTTGAATCAGAGCTTCTTTCCCTTGGGGATGGCACAGGGTTTTCACACAGAGAGAGTCGAGGCGACTTACCAGCTCACCCATAGGTACCTGTTCAGAGATAGAGGCACGGCAGCCTCTGGTGGGTGTGTCTCTGTCCTTCGCCCCTGTCATCAGCAGACCCTCATCCCCTCCTCTGGAAGCTTGTCTGACGAGCTCAACTATCAAAGCAAAATTCAGGAACCGGCATGTATGTATTTGACTTTTCCATGGAAGCCAGTGTCCCCCACCCATCACAGCATGGCTCCCATTACCTTGTGCCCCTTACTTGACACCAGTGAAGTGGCAATGGTCTGACTCCATCTGCTGCCACGCTGTGGGCTCCAGGAGGGCAGAGCAGCCTGACATCATAAATGTTCATTGAAGTATAAGACAACATGATATTCAGTAATAAATACTTATTTAGGCAAGGGATTCCCTGGTGGCTCAGACAGTAAAGCGTCTGCCCACAGTGCAGGAGACCTGGTTCGATCCCTGGGTCAGGACATTCCCCTGGAGGAGGAAATGGCAACCCACTCCAGTACTCTTGCCTAGAAAATCCCATGGATGGAGGAACCTGGTAGGCTACAGTCCATGGGGGCGCAAAGAGTCAGACACGACTGAGCGACTTCACTTCACCACTTTAGGCAAGGCTATGGCTGCTCACTCCAGTATTCTTGCCTGGGAAATCCCGTGGACAGAGGAGCCTGGCAGGTTACAGTCCATGGGGTTGGAAAGAGGCGGACAGGGCTTGGGGACTAAATCACCACCACCACAGAGAGAAGAGGCTCGGTCTTTAGGTAATAAAGCCACCCAGGGAGGTGGTAAGCACAAGCCAGAGGCTCTGGGAGACAGGGCAGGGGGAGCAGAAGGGGAACCTTCCAGGCTGGGGGGGAGCACTGGTATGTAGGAGGGTGGGAGTGTGCGGGGCCGTGGGAGGGGGCTGTCTCCTTGAGCGCTCTGCCCACTTTGGTGCACAGCCATCATGGCTCAGAGCCATAAATCCATCTTATTTTGCAGTTGATGAAGGTTGTGAATGAAATGTGCCCCAACATCACGAGGATTTACAACATCGGCAAGAGCCACCAGGGCCTGAAGCTGTACGCCGTGGAGATCTCTGACCATCCCGGGGAGCACGAAGTCGGTGAGGCTGCCTGTCTACAGTGCCCTGGCCCTTCGTGTCTGGTGCTTTCTTAAAGAGCGAGGTAGAGGGTCACTGAGAACATTCATGAAGCAGGGCAGGAGCTGGCCATGCACCCACTCTCGCAGACAGGTTCTGCCAACTTTGGTTCTGTGTAGTATACTCTTGCCTGAGAGCTTCATGGACAGAGGAGCCTGGGACGCTACAGTCCATGGGGTCGCGAAGAGTCAGACACGACTCAGTGACTAACACTTTCACTTTGGGGCTTACCTCATGGCTTAGGCTATAAAGAATCTACCTGCAATGCAGGAGACCCAGGTTAGATCCCTGGGTCAGGAAGATTCTCTGGAGAAGGGAGTGACAACCCAGTCCAGTATTCTTGCCTAGAGAATTCCATGGACAGAGGAACCTGGTAGGTTACAGTTCATGGGGTTGCAAAGAGTCAGACACGACTGAGTGAGTAACACTTTCACCACACATTGTATGATGTAGGCCCTCCAGTTATTTAAGCTGGAAGTACCCTACTTTTCTCCAAATGGACCACACTAATTCTGTTCTTCTCTGAGACCAGTCACACTAACCAAAAAGGAAAATGGCTGAGATGCTTAAGACCGACTCCTTTTTCTGGAGAAAATTCTGGACTCCCTGGTCATTATGGGTTGGAGTGAGAGGTGGTTCCCTTAATCTTCTTTTAAATTTCTACCCTATTTTCAAGCATTTCCTGTTTTTAGCCACTTCTCATTTAATCACTCCAAAAACTGTGTTAGGGGATGCAGGGTTGGGGTGGGGATGGGTGAAAGATTTTTCTTTTTGCTAAAATTGTGAACCCTTTAGAAATCCACTGGAAATGGATTTAATGTAGAGATTTATCTGATTCTCTTGACTTGAATGTTCATCAGTATTCCAGAAGTTGCTCTCAGGAGTGTCTTTTAAAAGGTGAGGGCTTTATCTGTGGGTAAAGTCACATTTCCTCAAAAGCAGTAGCTTGGCCAGTGAGGGAGGCAGAAGTGCTGTCAGCTCACACCCAGCACTGATAAATCCGACAGTGAAAAGCTGAGCTTTGAAAAAAGCAAGATCAAAAACAGCTCCCTTTACAAAACTGTGTCATTGCCCACTTAGCCTGACACTGTTTTCTGTTTGCATTTATTCATCTCCTTATCTTTATAAAATTAAATACAAAGTCCTTTTAAGAAAAAGAATTACCTCCCCAAATAATTGCTCCGATTTGTGTTTAATTTGTAACTTTTAAACCCTAAACCCTGTATTATCTATTCTTGCCAAATAAGAATAAGCAGCCTTGCTTTGTGGCTATTGCCATCTAAGGTTCTTCTGCACATTTTCTCATATACCTATCTGAGAGCTAATAAAAATTGTACTGACATAGCTTCAGTTGATGTGCAGGAATTGTACGTTTCTGTTATTCAGAGATTTATTTCCTAACACAATGTGCTGAGGACTGTTTTGCTGTAAGCAACCGATATGATCGCCTGTTTTTTCCCATCTTTGAGTAAAGGTGAGCCGGAGTTCCACTACATCGCCGGGGCCCACGGCAACGAGGTTCTGGGCCGGGAGCTGATGCTTTTGCTGATGCAGTTTCTGTGCCAGGAGTATTTGGCGGGGAACTTGCGCATCGTCCGCCTGGTGGAGGAGACCCGGATCCACATACTCCCCTCCCTGAACCCCGACGGCTACGAGAAGGCCTACGAGGGGGTAATGGACGGCTTCCCTCCCCCAGCACGGCAGCGGCCCCCACCCCCTGCACACACACGCATGATGCACTGAGCCAGGAGTTGACCTGAATTCCACATCCAGCTTTCTTTTTCAGTGTCTTTCTGCTGAGACGGGGGAGCCCAGAAGGTTTATGAAAGATGCATTGCACTAATTGAGAATTATGGGGGCCCTGAGAAGTGGACACACTAACAGACTGAAGAAAAGGATATGAAAAATAAAACTATTATATATACAATGGAGCCAGTAGGACAGAATAGTGATAACACCTAACACTGATCGAACACTTAATCAAAGCATACTCTAACCTTGATGATTACCTATAAATCCTCTCATCAGTTTTCTGAGGACAGCTGTTTTTATTATCCTGATACATGGTTTATGTTTTATGTTCTGGTTATAATATAGAGTTTATAGGCTATAGTTATGTATGGAGTATATATATGTGTAGAATTATGTAGAGATTACAGTTAGTCTAATGTTGTATATTCATAATTATACATCACGGTATCTGGGAATAAAATGGCAAACTATACTTCAAACAATGGTACCCATCAAATGCAGATTTACAGATTTTTGCTTGTGTTTATTGGGGCAAATAGTTGGTTAGAGATTTGTGTTGCTAAATCGTGAGCCAGAATTGCAGGTGAACATATGAATATGGTGGCTTTGGATTTTTGCAGTGACAGAGTCTTAAACTTATTACTACTTGGAGTTTCATTCAACCAGTGTAGAAGAGGTGAAGGCAGAGGAGGCAGGAGAGAACTAACCCTTTTCTGAGGACTGCTCTGTGGCAGGATGACTCTGTACATCCCCTCTTTGGAGTGGGAATAATAATAATAATGACTACGTTATCCATCACCCACCAAACATTAACAGATTATTAGCCAAATAGTCTCCCTTGGATGTCATCTTTGTGTCAGAAGGTGTTTGGAGGCTTCGAGGCATTGCCCAGATGGAGACCGAGATGGAGCGGTCTTATGCGTGAGAGGCAGGAGAGTCCAGAGGTCTGTGAGTCCCTCACATTCTGAATTGTCTCCCAGGGTTCCGAGCTGGGAGGCTGGTCCCTGGGCCGTTGGACCCATGACGGAATTGACATCAACAACAACTTTCCCGACTTAAACACGCTGCTCTGGGAGGCTGAGGACCGACAGAACATCCCGAGGAAAGTTCCCAATCACTATATTGCCATCCCTGAGTGGTTTCTCTCTGAAAATGCCACGGTGAGTAAGAATACCCCGTAATCTGTAAAGCAGAGGAGGCCAAGCACCCACTGCAACTGGCAGAGGATGTGACATTTAAGAACAGGAAAGAATCATTTGTTTCCTTTCAGGTCTTCTCTAAACTAGGGAAGTGTGCTAGATAATAACTACCTATTAAATTGAAATGTGAGCAGATTCTTCCCAGAAGAGAAATCATTTAATTAGATTTCTTTGCAGTACTTCAAAAAAAAAAAAAAACACCTTCACCTGAATTATGCATATTCATTAATGTCATTATTACCCTTACATTTGGCAGTGCTGTGAAATTTCAGTGACATTGTCCTTAGATCTCACTGATTGCTTGAGATATCTTATTTTTATTTCATGAGTCCCTATGGATTTATTACTCATGGTGCTTCTTTGGAAAGAAAAATGCAATTGGATGGGAAATATTTTCCCCAAATTTCTTAGCTCTAGTTAGCAAAAAGTATCTTGTAGAATAAATAATCTTCACAGAATTTCCCATGCCTCTTATTGTCTCCTCTGCTCACTGTAAATTCTCTTATACCCTTAGTCTTTGGCCCTGTATGCTCTTTAAAAAGGTCTGCATTGGTTGCTATATATGTGAGTGTTAGGTTTGGCTATACCAACAGAAAAAGTGGCTTAAAGAGGTCGAAATACCAACAACCTCAGATATGCAGATGATACCGCTCTAATGGCAGAAAATGAAGAGGAACTAAAGAGCCTCTTGATGAAGGTGAAAGAGGAAAGTAAAAAAGCTGGCTTAAAACTCAAATTCAAAGCACTAAGATCATGGCCAGTCCATCCTAAAGGAAATCAGTCCTGAATATTCATTGGAGGACTGATGCTGAAGCTGAAACCCCAATACTTTGGCCAGCTGATGCAAAGAATTGACTCATTGGAAAAGACCCTGATGCTGGGAAGGATTGAAGGCGGGAGGAGAAGGGGATGACAGAAGATGAGATGGTTGGATGGCATCACCTACTCAATGGACATGAGTTTGAGTAAACTCCAGGAGATGGTGATGGACAGGGAGGCCTGGTGTGCTGCAGTCCATGGTCGCAAAGAGTCGGATACGACTGAGTGACTGAAGTGAACTGAACTGAAGATCATGGCATACAGTCCTATCACTTCATGGCAATTAGGTGGGGAAGAGGTGGAAACAGTGACAGTTGGACGGCATCAGTGACTCAATGGACATGAATTTGAACAAACTGGGAGATAGTGAAGGACAGGGAAGGTGGGCATCTTACAGTTCATGGCGTCACAACGAGTTAGACACGACACAGCGGCTGAACAACAGTAACAATGGGGTAGACTGTTTATTTATTTTTTTCTCTCTTTTCACATAAAGAACCCTGGAGGCAGATGGTGCAGGGCCAGACAGATAGGAGCCCCGTGATCATCAGGAAACCAGAAGCCGTCTTTCTGCTTCCACGTGTTAGCAGGTGGACTTTCATTCTCAGGGTCATCATAATCCAAGATGGCAATTTGTCATGCCTTTGGAGGAAGAGAGGAAAGGTTAAAAACATTCCTCCTCTCAGATAAGTCAGTGAACTTTAAGAGGCATTCCTAGAATTCCTACATAATACTTTTGTTTGAATCTTATTGGCCAGAATTTAGTCAAAAGATGATATCAGTGCACCAAAGGGAAGGCTGGTGAATGCTATATTTTAGGCAAGCATATTTGCAGTCTCAAAAAGAATTATTAATTGGCTTCTCTCCGGATAGATAGAGGGCAGCTCTCCAGTTCTTTCTCAGAGCTCCAGCTCACGTCACACGTGGGTACCAGCCTGGAGGAGGGCCAGCCTGGTTGCCTCGTTTAGTGTTGCACAGGATGGTGTCATCCGGTCTCTCAAAAAGCAAATGACAGGGCAGTACCGCATGGTACTTAGGATGCCCAAGGACGGCTTATGGGAGATAAAGGACTTGGACCCTCTGGGTCTTCTGAATCCTTTCTCACGTCCTAATTCCATCCTAGAATTCTTCTTTTTCAAGCAAACATACTAGTGACATCTGGCAAAGCTGAGGATTCAAGTGATGTTATAATTTGGGAACCCTTGGACCAAAATTGGAACATGGTTGCCAGCTTTCTTAGCCTTGAGGTGCTAAGAGAGAATTATTTTAGCACAGTGATGGGAAGTCCATGAATTTCAGTCTTTGCATTAAGATCAGAATTTAGTTTTTGAGCTTGTTCTTTAGAAACACAGGGAGAATTACACAACCCTGCCATCACCAATACCTTTCTCGGTTATGGACAGGTGAGACAGATAAACTGATGATGATGGAAGTGTTGTCCCTTCAGTCATGTCCGATTCTTTGTGACCCCGTGGACTGTAGCCAACCAGACTCCTCTGTCCATGGGATTCTCCAGGCAAAAATAGTGGAGTGGGTAGCTAGCCATTCCCTTCTATGGCGGAATCTTCCCAAGCCAGGGAACAAACCCAGGTCTCCTGCAGGTGGATTCCTTACTGTCTGAGCCACCAAGGAAAGCCCCTGAGAGAGATAGGAAATCAGCAAAGATAGAGATTTGAATAACAGTTAACAGCCTTGACATAGGAAATTGTAAGAATTCTACAAGAAGTAGGAGTATTTATTGTTCTGAATAATCCCTAGAGCATTTTCAAAAATTGATGGCACTCTGGGCTATAAAGGAAATCTCACCGAAGTTCAGAAAATGAGAGCCAGGCAGATCATGATTCTTTCACCACCATACAATTAAACTAGCAGACAGTATGAAAAGAACTCTTAACTATTTAGAAAATTTAAAAAAAAAAGAAACTTCTCAGTAATGGGTCAAAGAAAAACTTCACATTGACAACTAAAAATAAGTAGAAATTAATGATAATGAGAACACTAAAGATTAAAATTGGTGGTTGTTCAGTTGCTCAGTCGTGTCTGACTCTTTGCAACCCCATGGACAGCAGCACGCCAGGCTTCCCTGTCCTTCACCATCTCCCGGAGTTTGCTCAAACTCATATCTGTTGAGTTGGTGATGCCATCCAACCATCTCATCTTCTGCTGCCCTCTTCTCCTTTGGCCTTCAATCTTTCCCAGCATCAGGGTCTTTTCCATTGAGTCAGCTGCTCGCATCAGGTGGCCAAAGTATTGGAGCTTCAAAATTGGTGGAGTATAGCAAAAAATGCTTTCAGGAATTTACAGCTTTGAATGATTACATGTCAAAAGAAGAAAGATTAAACATCAGCTAACTTAAGAAGTAAGCAAAAGGGTAACAGAAGAAGCCCCCAAAAGTGTAGAAAGATTTTGATTAAAAAGAGCAGAAATCAGTGACATGATAGGAAAAAACCAATAATTTGTCTGCAGAAAGAAGCATTTGATAAAATTTAACATTTACCATGATTCCTCAGGGTGAGGAGAACAGTTTTAAATGGCATTTATTATAAAAGATTGGTAAATTCAACTACATCAAAATAAGAAAGCCCATTCATCAGAAGACTTTCAAAACTATCATAACAGCAGGTTAAAAACTGAAGTGTTATTTGAAAATTATTTAATTGGAAAAGAACTAGAATTTCTAAAAGAATAAAGAAAAACAAATGAGAAAAATAGAAACAACAGAAAAATGGGTAAAAGATACACAGAGGCAATTCATGGAGGAGGAAACATATGGTCAGAAAACAAGGAAAGATGTTCAGCATTACTAGTGCTAAGGAAATGCAGATAAGAGAATATTTGACATCCATTGATTGGGAAAACTAACAGTAGCCAAGCGCTGGGGAGGATATGGGACAGTGGATCTCTTACTCATTGTGAGAGCTTAAATTAGCACAGTAACTTGGGAAAATAACTTGATTATTTTGTAAAGTGAAATATGTATATATCTATAACTGCAGCTATACTTCTGGTGATTTATGCAAGATAAATTTCACCACAGGTGTAGGAGATCTGGATTCGATCCTTGGGTTGGGAAGATCCTTGGAGGAGGGCATGGCAACCCACTCCAGTATTCTTGCCTGGAGAATCCCCATGGACAGAGCAGTCCATGGGTCACAAAGAGTCGGACTTGACTGAGCGATTAAGCACATCTTATCACAGCCCACCAGAAGACAGCGCAAGTTAAAAGCAATGCTGTTCACTATAGCAGAAATGGAAAATTTTCTACGTGCCCATCATAACAAGAGCACATAAGTGATAAAATCTTCATATTGAAGTGAAAAAGACTGAACAATATAGCTTTATGCAACACAGATTAGTCTTACAGACATGTTAAGAGAAAAAATTTACAGAAGACAAAAGTATGTTACCCACCCTTTTTTTAGATCAAAAGAAAGTAAAGCCAAGTAATACATACTTAGGCATATGTGCGTGCTCAGTCATGTCCAACTCTTTGCAACCCCACGGATTGTAGCCCACCAGGCTCCTCTGTCCATGGGATTTTCCAGGCAAGAATACTGGAACAGGTTGCCATTTCTCCTCCAGGGAATCTTTCCCCGATCCAGGGACCGACCCCTTATGCATACATGTATGGAGTTAAACAAGAGACTCGGAATAATATTGTTTTGGGTGTAGTGGTTACCTCTGAGTGAGAAGCAGGAGGATGGGAATCACAGATGTGTGCAGAAACGGTCAATAAAAGCTCACCATTGGGACAGATGGTAGGTTCACAGGTGTTTATCGTATCAAAATATGAAAGAAGAGGACGAAGCACGGATCCATAATGATCCTGCATTGTGAGCTGAATTCTATGCTTCGTCCAACCCAAGGCCCTGATGTGGTTAGGAATAAAAACAGAGCTCCATGAATCCTTCAGATTACTTCCATTCCTTAATCAGTTTGCTACACAGTACAGTTAGACCATTTCCAATGTTTATTTCTTTTCCATTATTAGTTTTTTTTTCTCCTGGAATTATCTTCAGAGATATCAGTAACTTATGACAAATATTTGATTCATTGATCAGTATTTGACTATATCAAGCTTTCCAGTTTTAGCTTCTGTTTCCTGGCTTTCTTCTCTCCTTCCTTCCTTCTTTCCCTCCTTGACATTAACCCTCTTTCCTTCCTTTTTTTCTCTTAACTTTTTAATCATAAAAAGTTCGGCATACAAAACTAGAGAGGGAACTGCAGAGAATCCCATCCATGTACCCGTCTCAACATCAACGCTGATAAATTCACATTTCATCTACATATTCAGTCACTTTCTCCTCCTCCCCAAGACTATTGTAGAAAATTCCAGACATCGTGTCATTTCATCTGTAAATATTTCATTAAGTATCCTTAAAAGATCTGAGTCTCTTTTAAAGCCATAAATTACTATTATCATATCAAAATAAGCTATCTCTTAATGTTATAAAATATCCAATCAGTGTTTGCATTTCTCCTATAATCATTTTCCATCTCGTTCTCTTACAGAATGTTTTAACTGGGATCTAATTAACACCCATTCATTTTGATTAGTTTATAAGCCTTTCAACCCTTCTTTAAACTGTACTTTTCTCCTGTATCACTTTCTCCTTTTTTTTCTTGCAATTCTGTTGTTGTTTATCTCGTAACAGCTATAATATAAGCAACTAGATTGTCGTCTAGCATTTTCTACCGTCTGGGTGCTGCTAACTGTATTCTCGTGATGCAATGGAACATATTTCTCTATGTTTCTTACAAATTAGCAGTGAGATTCAGACCACTCAGCCATGTAGACTAGGGAGGGGTTGGTAACGTGGGCCTCGTCCCGCCCAGGCCTGTTCCTGTATGATGTTTTACTGGAAAACAGCCATGTTCATCATCTGATTGTTGTCCAAGGTCCCACACTGCTCCAGGGGTAGAGTTGAATATTTGCTACTGGCAGACTTGAGTAGTTGCAACAAGGACTTCAGGGCCGTCAAAGCCTAAAATATCTCCTATCTGGCCCTTAATAGAAAAAGTCTGCTGGCCACTGCGCTAGAGGCTTCCTCCCATACTGGGGGGATGGGTTTTTAGGTGTGTGCTCTTTCATCCAGGGGATAATGTGTTTGCTTCTTTCTCTGTATGCTGTTTGTTACCATTCAGTTCAGTTCAGTCGCTCGGTTGTATCCGACTCTTTGCGACCGCACGGACTGCAGCACACCAGGCTTCCCTATCCATCACCAACTCCCGGAGCTTGCTCAGACTCGCATCCATCGAGCCGTTAGTGAACCTTAATTCATTGACCCAGGAATTCAGTGAAGTTGCCAAATGCTGATCCTTTAATTCTGTCATTCCCTCTTTGCGTATTGACTGGAGTATTCCTCCAATAAGAAATTTCTCTGGATTTCTCTTTTTAGCCATTACTTCCACAGTGGCCAGTTTTCCCTAGACAAATTTTGAGATTCTAAATTTTGCTTTGATGATGCCATAAAATGACTACTTTTTCAACTCTGTCCGTCTTTGGAAAGCTCAGGAGAAAAGGCAGTTTCCTTCTGCTTTTATTTCTCAAATGTGCTAAAATTGGGAATGTTCACAGGTGGCAGTGGAGACCAGGGCAGTCATAGCCTGGATGGAAAAAATCCCCTTCGTGCTGGGTGGCAACCTGCAGGGGGGCGAGCTGGTGGTGGCCTACCCCTACGACATGGTGCGGTCCCTGTGGAAGACCCAGGAGCATACTCCCACGCCCGACGACCATGTCTTCCGCTGGCTGGCCTACTCCTACGCCTCCACTCACCGCCTCATGACGGATGCCAGGAGGAGGGTGTGCCACACGGAAGACTTCCAGAAGGAGGATGGGACCGTCAATGGGGCTTCCTGGCACACTGTGGCCGGAAGTAAGTCTCTGATGGTCCTGCTGTCGTCGTGGGGCCCAACGACAGTGGACTGCTGGATGGAGGTGGGGGCGACCCCGTGGTCCAGCTCTCCATCTATCCTTGTTCCCAACACAATAACTACCGTAATTAACCATGTATAAGGTGCGAGCACTTGCCTGGACTCTTCTTTCACCTTCACAATAGTCTTCAAGTGGATGTGGCTTACTCCTCTTGTTATGAAAGAGGTAACCGGGGCTTTGAGATGGGAAAGGGATCTGTCCAAGCTCCCAAGGAGCAGAACTGGGATCTGCCTGACCCTGTAGTCTACTCTTAGCTGCCGAGCTGTTTGGATGTTACAGGGTCAGAGTTAGTAAGTGTAGTCTTAGGGGAATTATTGGCCAGAAAAGCAAACCCAGCAAAGGGGCACAGAGCACTGTGGTGCTTTGCAGCCTGGGCACTGTACCCGGAGCCATTCCTGCAGTAGGAGACGCCCCGTGCTGCCGGCCCTTGGAAGGGGGCAGAGGTGGGGAGCAATGGGCCCATGCTCAAGACTTTTTCAAATCGCTCGTTCACTGGAGGCCCCGCCGACCCACCAGGGTGTCTGGTCAAAGTCCCATTGTTGTGATGCAGGGAATATGATGTCCTGTCCCCAGCACCCACTGAAGACAGAGAGGAAGCCCGGCAGAGACTTCAGGGATTCTTTTGCAGCAGAGGACCTCATGGTCCAAGTTTCAGGATCAGCCCTTTGTTTCCTGGGTCAGGGCTGCGCCTGGTCTCGAGTTCTCAAGTGAGGAGAGTTGAAGACATCACATTCCCTAAGGTGTCTCTGCATTGGGATGGCAAGACCCGAAATGTAATGTTCATTGCTTATTTTCTTGACTTTGTGAAGGTTGGTCAAACTATTCTGTGTCAGATGGACCTAGTTCATCACGGAAATGCTGTGTGACTCTGGAGAAGTTACTTTACCTCTCTGAACCCCCGCATTTTCCATTTGTAAACTGGGCCTGATGTTAATGGCGATGATAAGGATGATGGTGGTGGTCACCCTGGGACTGCTGTGAGCACGACAGAGATGGTGGCTGTGCGTTCTGTGTCTTGCTTGTCAGCAGCACTCTGTTAGAAATTCCCACTCCTCTCCCCGCTCTTCTAGGAAAGCGCTCACCATGAAACCTTTTATGAGCATATCCCTGTTCTCTCTTTTACTTTACTGATTCACTGTAGTATTATTTTTCCTTTGCTAGAGATTCAGCCTTCACAAACTTTTCAGGTATGTTTCCACTCTGAGGGAAAATTTTTTTTAAAAGAGTAGGCATATTTGTTTCCTTGGCCATTTAAAAAAAATAAAGCATGCAGAAAGCTTGCCATTTTTTTCTTGGTTACAAACCAAGCAGAGTTGTTTTATTTTTTTCTTCATCATGGCTTTGCTCTGTTCAAAGGAAAAAAAAAACAAAACACCCTAATTATCGACTATCAATACTCCTAGCCCTGTCTATCAAGAAAAATATCCTAATAGCGAAAAGCATACTTGCTTGTTCAGTTCTAGTCCTAAAAACCTACGATTATCTTTTTGAGAAGTATCTGCTTAGTTTTTGTGGCCACTGTGACTAAATTAGGTTCGGACACTGCAGAATTTGTCAGCAGCATGTCAATAGCACCGTTCTGAGAAGTTGGTTGCTATCTAATCACACGGACAGCATTTGATTTGTTTCTATCCCTTACATTTTCCATTATGCGGGGGACTTCTGTGGCAGAGCTGTGTGGTGGCTTGAGCCTTTTTAATCATTCTTCCTGCAGGCGGTGTGATGAGGCCTGCAGATTCATTTCTTTGTAGACTAATGAGATGCGATTTCTAATTTCCTTTCCTCCCGCTGCCCCTCCACTCCTTCTTTGTGTTCGGTTCTTGCTGGCTCATTAGCGGTGACCGACAGGTCTTAGCTGGTGGGAGTGGGCCGCTGGGAGCAGGGTCCAGTCCCGCCCAAAAGGCACAGCGTTTGCTGTGTGTGTGTTTCAGCTCCGAAGAGATCTGAGCCCTTCTTTGTGTCAGCTGCCGTCCGGCCTCCTCTCCCCACGAGGAAGGCAGATGTTGTGACAGCTTTGGGCACACGGCGCTCTAAGGAATGTGCTGCCCTGTGTTCCCGTATTGAAGCCGTGACAAGAGCAGGATGCCAGGCCCAGGGAGAACACAGAGGAGGTCTCGCCATCCCCAGCCAGGACCCGAGGCTTGAGAAGCTCTATCTGGGTTGCCCCACACCTTCTGTCCACACGTTTCACTTTCAAAGCCATTTCTTACCCAGGATTCTCCACTGCACCGCATTCACTAAAGGACTGGAATTCGGTGTTAACCATAGCCTGGCTTCTGCTTTGCCACCGTTCTCCTGGTTTCTCATCATTTTGCCAATTCTTCAAGCACTTCCAATGCTGTTGAAGATACACACTTACTGCAAAGGGGCATCCCAGGTGGTACAAGTGGTAAAGAACCCGCCTGCCACTGGAGGAGACATCAGAGACATGGGTTCAATCCCTGGGTTGAGAAGATCCCCTGGAGGAGGGCATGGCAGCCCACTCCAGTATTCTTGCCTGGAGAATCCCCATGGACAGAGGAGACCTGCAGGCGGGCTATGGTTCATAGGGTCGCTAAGAATTGGACACAAGTAAAGTGACTTAACATGCACGCATGCATGCACACATTTACTGCAAAATGGCAGGCCCACCTCAGAGTTTTAAATATCACATTTATTTATTTTAGTACTAATAAGGTCTGAAGGTTGGGGTAATGAGAAGTGTATGTGTGTGTGTGTGCGCGTGCGCGCAGTTGGAGCAGTCCTGTGATCCAGGAGGGCCTGCCTGTCATGCTGCTCTGTGGGCGCGGTCCACAGGCCTCCCTGCACTGTCTGTGATTCCACGCCTCAGGTTCTACTGAAGGAGCTGGCCTGGCATTTTGACCAACCTCCTTCAGCCAGACCAGGCCCTGCAAGGGATTTTCCATGAACTTGACATTGTTCCAGCCTGCTTATCCCCCTGCTGTCACTTTCCATATTTTATCACAAATGTGATCAAAGGTCCGTGGCTGCTGACACGTGAATGGTTCAAATCTGGAATCTGGTAGAGAGAGAGACATTATGTTTTGCACCATTTTGTTTGTGACTTGACTGATTAGGCAGCAGGTTGATACAGAATTTCTCTTAACACCCAAAGTCATGATTTTTGAATGGACTTTTGTGCTTGAGGATGCTCCACTGAGCACTCGGAGGAGGAAGGGAAGATGGGTCAGCTGAGGCTGGTGGAAGCACAGGAGGACCTTTTAGCCCCTGCCAACAGAGGAGCCAGCCCTGCCGACTCCTGCTCTCTGTGGCCTTGACTCTCAGAACCCAGGGAAGGCTTGGTGGAGGCACTTTCTGTGGGGGGACTCCCCTGGCTGTCACTTGGGACACAGTAGCACTGTGTTCTTGCTAATCACCCTGTTCCCCAAAACTGAAAATGTTGGGTAGAGATCCCCTGAACTTCATGTCATCCGACATTCATTTGTTCATTTTGCAAATGTTGGGTACTTTAATGGGATGGGGCCCCAAAAAAATGTCCACTTCCTAATCTCTGGAACTTGGGTATGTGACCTTATTTGGAAAATGGGTCTTTGTAGATGTCATTGGATCTCATGATGAGGTCATCGTGGGTTACCCAGATGGACCCTAAACTCAGTGACAGATGTCCTTATAAGGGGCAGACCAGGAGAAGATGCAGACGCTGAGAAGGCCCCGTGAAGACAGAACCAGGGCCGGGAGTGGTGTGGCCACAGCCAAGGAACACCGCGGGCCGGTGGGACTGAGAGAAACGAGGGAGAGCCCTTGGAGGGAGTGTGGCCTTGCCAGCACCTTGATTCTGGACCTCTGGCCTCTGGAGCTGCGAGAGGATAAGTTTCTGTTGCTTTTGACAGCCCAGTTGGTGTGATCCTTGATACCAGCACCCCTAACAAATGAACACAGGGCCCAAGTCCTATTGTAGGCATGTCAGGATGTATGAGGCTGTCTGCTGTCCAGCCGGATGGGGACAGCATTTGTCCTACAGTCCCTGAGCACACACCTGGGTTCAAACCCCAGCTTTGTCCAGATGCGTGATTCCGAATGCATTCCTTAATGCATTCCGACCATTCTCTGCTTCAGTTTTCTTATTTGTGAAATTGGGCTACAACTACCTACCTCTCTGCTGGTTTGTGGTGAAGAGTAAGTGAGCTTGGCTGTAGAGCACTAGAGACAGGTTCTGGCTTACGTAGGAACTCAGTAAATGGTGAGATGGATAGCTGTGTTTATGAGTTAGAGCAGACAACTACAGGTTTCATTCCACAGTTGCTGAGCTGTAGGTGAGAGCAGCATAACAGCTGAGCTAAATTTAAACTAAAAATCCACATTATTAATGATACCTTAAAAAATAGCAAAATAAAAAGCCCCAGAAACAAAAGAAAAAGAGACAACAAGAATTTAACAAAATAAAAAAAGTGGGGTTTCTCTGATGGCTCAGTGGTAAAGAATCTGTCTGACAATGTAGGAGACACGAGTCTGATCCCTGATCCAGGAATATCCCACTTGCCGTGGATCAACTAAGCCCGTGGGCCACAGCTGTAGAGCCTGTGCTCTGGAGCCTGGGAGCCACAACTGCTGAAGCCCTTGGGCCCTAGAGCCCATGCTTGGCAACAAGAGAAGCCACTTCAGTGAGAAGCCCGTACATCATACCTGGAGAGTAGCCCCCGCTCGCTGCAACTGGAGAAAAGCCCATACAGCAACAAAGATCCAGCACAGCCAAAAAATAAATAAATACAATGATTACAACAAAGTTAAACAAGAAAAAGAAGTGATACCACTATCCTGAAGATAGTATCAAACTGATTTTAATAAAATGAAAATGGTTTTATCTAGAAGACACTTCTTTCAGTCCCCCTTTTCTCAGTCCCCCTCTTCTGCACTTGCCTGTCTTCCCTGTAAATTGTTCCAGCTGCATCTTGTCTCTCTCTCAACGCCCGCCCTCCTCTTTCTTGCTCTAATGTTTTGTGTAGAGTAGATACTTGATGCCTCTTTGTTCAAATGAAGTCCTCGGAGTCGTGTGCTTGAACATTCTTGCTGTCTCTCATGCCCCTCTGAGCACCGTGAAGCTAAAATGTTACCTGGTTGGCTTGGCAGGTCTCAACGATTTCAGCTACCTTCACACAAACTGCTTCGAGCTGTCCATCTACGTGGGCTGTGATAAATATCCACATGAGAGCGAGCTGCCTGAGGAGTGGGAGAACAATCGAGAATCCTTGATCGTGTTCATGGAGCAGGTATGATGCGGGCACTCGGCGGGGATGGGGGCTCACTAGGGAGCAAAGCCCTTGAGATGGCCAAAAGCCTGAGATCAAAACTAGTCCCATCACTCTGGGCTGCTGACTATAGTGTCGGAAGGAGCTGTTGTCTCTGAGCTCTGTGTCCGTGTCAGTCACTCCCACTGGTTCTTGGTGAGTGAGACTCCACACTGCTGGTCCGTTGGGAGGGGTGCTTTGTGTCCAGCCAGCATGCCCAGGCTTCCTGTATTCATCTGCTAGGTCTAGCATAACGAAACACACAGGCTGGGCAACAGGAGAAGGCTGGAAGTCCAAAATGCGTGTGTCAGCAGGTTGGTTTCCCTCCGAAGCCTCTCTTCTTGGCTTGCAGAGGGCTGCCTTCTCACTGTGTCCTCACACACCCTTTACTCTGTGTGCAGATACTCCTGGTGTCCCTGTGTGTCCAGGTTTCCTCCTCTTTTAAAGACATCAGTCAGACGATAAAGCCCACTCTCCTGGCGTCAGCAGTTCTTTAAAGATGCTCTCGCCAAAAGCAGTCACCTTCTAAGGTACTGGTGGGGTGGGGACTTCAATGTATGGATTTGTGGGGGGCACAGTCCAGCCCATAACATCAGCTTGGAGGCAGAGGACCAACCACTGCAGGTAACCGGGTGCCACCTGGGAACAGTTCTAAATCATGCCAGCCAGCTTCTGCTTGGAGCTAGTGAGCATCTGCTTGTAGCCAGTGAGGAAGCCTTGCTGTGTATGCTAGGCCCTTCACACACCTTTCTTTTCTTCTGTTCGCAATGACACACCTGTCTCATAGTATTGGGCAAACTGGCTTTCGTTTGGTACTAAAACTAGCCAGGTAACATCCATTCCCCACTAAGGAATAGACTCACAGAAACCAGAGAGATAAAAATTAATGTTGAACTTCAGACGATTCTACCATGACTCCCATTCATTAGGAAGTAAGATGCTGAGGCTGTTTTGGGAGGTTGCCCTTCTTCCATGGGTGGCTGTAGATGAGTCAGAAGAAGCATATTAGCCAAGGGCTTGGGCCGCCAGCTTCCTGATACCTGCACCTCCATATGGGTGGCAAAGGATGGCACCAGCTTATAGCAATAGCATCCACGTCAGATCCATGAGGGTCCTGGGAGGGTCAGTGCAACCCACAGCTCACTTTCCTGGTAGAGAAGGCTGTGAACCTTAGGAAGCCATGAGCACACTTTCCATCCCCACTCTGGAAGTCTGTGGGGAAAGGCTCTTTTTTCATTTTATATACGCAGAGAAAGAGGACCCTACTCATTCTAATATGATGATCCCAGTTTAGCCAAAGAGCCTCCTATAAATAAAATACCCAGGCATAGCAGTACGTATGAAGAGTGTCATTGGAAGTGATGGCATGTCAGCTTGGGTCTTCATATGGGGAAACCTAGTTGGTGTGCATCACATGACACAGCTCATCAACGGAAGGGCCCTGGGGACTGAACTGTACTTTACAGGAGCCTCTTTGAGTCTTTCCTCTCCTGTTTGACTCTTAGAGTCTATTTCTTAAGTCTGTAGAGTCCAGGAAAGTCAAAATAAATGTACCTGTAAAAATTAAATTCCATTTTTACTGGATGTGTTTTTTAATGAACCATCTCAGATCCTCATATTTTCTCAACCTCTGGGACATTTTAACTCTGGGGGAAGACTTTCCAGTAGATGGGCCTGAAAGGAATACAGAAATTTACACACCAAATCCACACGGAGTTGGGGCGCTTTCGAGCCAGCTGTGGCTCTGAGGGGGTCTGAGTAGCCCTGGGCTGGCAGTAGGTTTATAGCCCCATTCGCTCTGCCAGACGGTCTGTAAGCCCCTGTGTTTCCCTTCATGTTCACGAGTAGGTCCATCGCGGCATCAAAGGCCTGGTGAGGGATTTGCATGGAAAAGGGATTCCAAATGCTGTTATCTCCGTGGAAGGCGTTAACCATGACATCCGAACAGGTAACTGCAAGTGTCTGTGAACTGTTTCTCAGGAGGAAATACCCAGGTTCTTGAAGCGTTTGACTTGAGTTAGAACCACAAAGTGAGGTCCAGAAACTTCCTCCTCTGCTCTCCCTTATCCTCTCTTTCCTCCAACTTTCCCTGGGAGGCCCTAGAAGCCAGGTATTCAGCCTATGCTTTCTGCTTTCTCTCTGTCCCTTATTCAGGTGGAAGCAAGACGCTCAGAGAGGCTGGAGGACCCACTGAAGGTTCAGGATGTGGGTGGGGCCTGGGTTGAGGTGTGTGAACAGCTGCATGCTGTGTCCCTGCTGGTTCCAGAGATCCCGAGCTGGCGGGAGGGCAGCCTGCAGACACTGGGCACCTGCCCGCCGGCTGCCTTCTTCTCTGCTGATCAGAAAGTGAGGTGAAAACACGCCCAGGCTTTTCCTTGCGCCCCAGGACTGCCATCACCTGGGATGGCACTTGCTGTGTTCAGGGGGACATGTGAAACAGAGACCTTGACTTTCGATGGACAACGTTGGCGCCACAAGGCAGTGACAGATGTGCGTGGCAGAGAATTGCCTGGATGCCCAAGTCAGACTGTCAGCAGGAGTTCTGCTGGGGATGGTGTGCCCACAGGCATGATCAAACCAACACGCGGAGGTTTTCGTAGGGGGTGGGGGCAGCTTTAGAGGGCACTGAGTCTGCAAGGCAGACACTTTGCTGTCAGCAGCGGTAAGCAGGTCACTGGGTCCTGCATTGGCTTCCCATGGTTGCCATGACAAAGGACCACAGACGGTGAGGCTTAAAGCAGAAATGTATTCTCTCTCTGTTACGGAGGCCAGGAGTCTGCAGTCCTGGTGTCGGCGGTGCTGTGCTTCCCTAGAGCCCCGGAAGGATCCCCCCTCAGCTCTTCCAGCTCCTGGGGGCTTTGGGTATTCCTGCGCTTCCTTGGCTGTGTCGCTCCAGCCTCTGCCTGTTTCCTCCTGGCTCCTCCTCTTCTGTCTCTTCTGAGGACAGATCGTTGGATTTAGGACCCACTCATGTAAACGACAGAATGATTTCTGTTCGTTTCCAAGGCAAACCATTCAGTATTACAGTAATCCAAGTCTATGCCCCAACCAATAATGCTGAAGAAGCCAAAGTTGAACGGTTCTATGAAGACCTACAAGACCTTTTAGAACGAACACCCAAAAAAGATGTCCTTTTCATTATAGGGGACTGGAATGCAAAAGTAGGAAGTCAAGAAACTCCTGGAGTAACAGGCAAATTTGGCCTTGGAGCACGAAATGAAGCAGGGCAAAGGCTAATAGAGTCTTGCCAAAGGAACGCACTGGTCATAGCAAACATCCTCTTCCAACAACACAAGAGAAGACTCTACACATGGACATCACAGATGGTCAACACCGAAATCAGATTGATTATATTCTTTGCAGCCAAAGATGGAGAAGCTCTATACAGTCAGCAAAAACAAGACCAGGAGCTGACTGTGGCTCACATCATGAACTCCTTATTGCCAAATTCAGACTGAAATTGAAGAAAGTAGGGAAAACCACTAGACCATCCAGATATGACCTAAATCAAATCCCTTATGATTATACAGTGGAAGTGAGGAATAGATTTAAGGGACTAGATCTGATAGAGTGCCTGATGAACTATGGATGGAGGTTCGTGACATTGTACAGGAGACAGGAACCAAGACCATCCCCATGGAAAAGAAATGCAAAAAAAGCAAAATGGCTGTCTGAGGAGGCCTTACAAATGGCTGTGAAAAGAAGAGAAGCGAAAAGCAAAGGAGAAAAGGAAAGATATAAGCATCTGAATGCAGAGTTCCAAAGAATAGCAAGGAGAGATAAGAAAGCCTTCCTCAGCAATCAATGCAAAGAAATAGAGGAAAACAACAGAATAGGAAAAACAAGAGATCTCTTCAAGAAAATTAGAGATATCAAGGGAACATTTCATGCAAAGATGGGCTTGATGAAGGACAGAAATGGTATGCACCTAACAGAAGCAGAAGATATTAAGAAGAGGTGGCAAGAATACACAGAAGAACTGTACAAAAAAGATCTTCACGACCAAGATAGTCACGATAACGTGATCACTGACCTAGAGCCAGACATCTTGGAATGTGAAGTGGGCCTTAGAAAGCATCACTACTAACAAAGCTAGTGGAGGTGATGGAATTCCAATTGAGCTATTTCAAATCCTGAAAGATGATGCTGTGAAAGTGCTGCACTCAATATGCCAGCAAATTTGGAAAACTCAGCAGTGGCCACAGGACTGGAAGAGGTCAGTCTTCATTCCAGTCGCAAAGAAAGACAATGTCAAAGAATGCTCAAACTACCGCACAATTGCACTCATCTCACGTGCTAGTAAAGTCATGCTCAAAATTCTCCAAGCCAGGCTTCAGCAATATGTGAACCGTGAACTTCCAGATGTTCAAGCAGGTTTTAGAAAAGGCAGAGGCACCAGAGATCAAATTGCCAACATCCGCTGGATCATGGAGAAAGCAAGAGAGTTCCAGAAAAACATCTATTTCTGCTTCATTGACTATGCCAAAGCTTTTGACTGTGTGGATCACAATAAACTATGGAAAATTCTGAAAGAGATGGGAATCCCAGACCACCTGACCTGCCTCTTGAGAAACCTGTATGCAGGTCAGGAAACAATAGTTAGAACTGGACATGGAACAACAGACTGGTTCCAAATAGGAAAAGGAGTACGTCAAGGTTGTATATTGTCACCCTGCTTATTTAACTTATATGCAGAGTACATCATGAGGAACGCTGGGCTGGAAGAAGCACAAGCTGAAATCAAGATTGCTGGGAGAAATATCAATAACCTCAGATATGCAGGTGATACTACCCTTATGGCAGAAAGTGAAGAGGAACTAAAAAGCCTCTTGATTAAAGTGAGAGAGGAGAGTGAAAAGGTTGGCTTGAAGTTCAACATTCAGAAAACAAAGATCATGGCGTCTGGTCCCATCACTTCATGGGAAATAGATGGGGAAACAGTGGAAGCAGTGTCAGACTTTATTTTTTTGGGCTCCAAAATCACTGCAGATGCTGACTGCAGCTATGAAATTAAAAGATGCTTACTCCTTGGAAGGAAAGTTATGACCAACCTAGACAGCATATTAAAAAGCAAAGACATTACTTTGCCTACCAAGTTCCGTCTAGTCAAGGCTATGGTTTTTCCCGTGGTCATGTATGGATGTGAGAGTTGGACTGTGAAGAAAGCTGATCGCCGAAGAATTGATGCTTTTGAACTGTGGTGTTGGAGAAGACTCCCTAGAGTCCCTTGGACTGCAAGGAGATCCAACCAGTCCATTCTAGAGGAGATCAATCCTGGGTGTTCATTGGAAGGACTGATGCTAAAGCTGAAACTCCAATACTTTGGCCACCTCATGCGATGAGTTGACTCACTGGAAAAAACTCTGATGTTGGGAGTGATTGGGGGCAGGAGGAGAAGGGGACGACAGAGAATGAGATGGCTGGATGGCATCACCAGCTCAATGGACATGAGTTTGAGTGAAATCCGGGAGTTGGTGATGGACAGGGAGGCCTGGCGCGCTGCGATTCATGGGGTCGCAAAGAGTCGGGCACGACTAAGCGACTGAAGTGAACTGAACTGAACATGTAATCCAGGCTGAACTCATATCAAGAGCCTGAATTACATCTGCAAAAACCTCTTTTCCAAATAAGATCAATTCACAGGTCCTGGGTAGTAGGATGTGGGCCATTGGGAGGGTAGGGTCCTGCCCAGGTGTAGGGAACAGATGCACCGTCAGCACGAGGCAGGAAATCCTGATTGTCATTAAAAAAATGACTTCTTCAGTCGCAAACACCCTTGAACTGGGAGAAATGAGACTTGACACGGACTTGGCCTGACCTGTGCCTGGTGGTCTGAGAGCTTACCCTGGGCCCAGGTAGCCAGCCGCCTTGGTCATGACGTGGCATTTCCCAGACACACAGCGAGAGGCCGAACTGGTACTGAGCCAGGGGTTTGAGAGTCTCCATGGCGTGCCCTTCCCTTGTCCACGCTGTTCCTCCCGAAGGAGAGAAGGGGCCTTTTCCCCACTAGCTGATCACATGCATGGAGACACTGTCCTCCCCGAAATGATCCCATTTGACCTGCGAGGAAGCTGAAGCTCTGGACAGGGAGAGGTTGGGATTCAGTACATGTTAAGAGTGTCACCGGCCCAGGTGTTCTTCAGTGCCAGGCTGTCCGCTCACGTGCCTGACAGAGAAGGACAAGTATCGTGTCAACGGGTGGCACGCGTCTGAAATGCCATGAAGCAGTGGACTATGGTGTGATGCCCTGAATCACCTTCTCTCAAGGTAGCTAACCTGGTTCTTCACTCAGCCGTTATTTCCTGAGCATCTCACCACTTTTCCCCCAAGATCTTGTAGCTACTGACCGCGAGGCTGCACACTGGGTTGCATGGCATTTGGTACACAGGAGCCCCACCGAAA
The DNA here is from genome assembly GCF_049115385.1 of Moschus berezovskii. Lineage (NCBI taxonomy): Eukaryota > Metazoa > Chordata > Mammalia > Artiodactyla > Moschidae > Moschus > Moschus berezovskii. Next base: position 89,351,449 of record NC_142471.1, on the reverse strand, counting down.
TGAACTGAACTGAGCCCCACATGGAGAGGCATACACTGATCCATTCTCAATTCATTCATTCGACAGAGGCCGATTGCAAGCTTGTCATGGGCCAGACATGCAAGGGGCGGGTGATCCTCATGGATCAAATGGGCTGTCTGATCTGGTTCTGCCCAGGACTTGTATTTTAAACATTCTTAATGAGCTCCTATAAAAGAGTGATTCGTTAAAGAGCCTGGAACATTCCTTGGACCATTAGCGCCTTGTAGGCAATGGGAGAAAAGGAGAGTTTTAAACAGAGTGGGAGATAAAATGTCCACGGGGCCCCACAAGACAGCAGAGAACTCTGCCTGATGAGCTCAGAATTTCAAGCCCCTGTCATCAAGGAGAGTTTCGATGAGCTAATGGGAAACTCAGCTCAACCTCCCTTTATTCCCCCAAAATAATCTCCCAGCACCTTCTCATTACAGAGGAATGAATCCCATGTGTCATGAACGGTTCTTCATTGTGTTAGTTTCAGGGTCCTCCCGTGTGTCACATAAGCTCTGAATCTGCCTTGATTTCTGTCTGAGGCTTATGTGATCTGACAAGTTTTATTCCAGGAGGGATTTTGCATAAAACAAGCAGGCTTATGAAGTGGAATTCCACAGGGAGTGAAGTTGGTACGGATGCTTTCTAAATGCATGCAAATGTGCTGGCCCAACACCTGGCTCAGAATGCCACGTGACTGTCTTTTGTTCAGAAGACACTAACCCAACCTGCGAGTGAATGGCCCTCCATTAGGACCTGGCTTGTCCCTTCCATCCACCCATGCCGGGCAGTGCCAGCTGGGTGCCACGCTCCCCGTGCAGCCCCACAGAATGCTCCCCTCAAACACACACCTGGCGGGGCATCATGATAAGAAGGCTGGCACACCACAGATAGGTGGATCGAGGAGGGTGTGAGGAGGGAGCCTTCTGCTCTTGCTGGGAGAAGGAGCATTCCAAAGCCGTCTGATAAATCTGAATGAGTACTGCTGACAAGCATGTGCTATTTATGGATTTCTTTCACTCCTCTGGCTCCCTGAGCGCCTCCCTTGGTGGGAACCTGGGCTGCCCCTTCCCTGGGCTTTCATACTGGCCTCCCATGTGTCCCCAAGGTGGGCAGTCCCACTGAGAGGCCTCACCTCCAGGGGCCTCCATCAGGGCAGGCAGCCTTTGGCAGGAAGCCAGTTCCTAACCTTAACTAATCCGCCCCTGCGTTTGTGGGGAGAAAGTACCCACAGTAGCTGAGACGTAACGTGTTCAATTTCTCGCAGGAATAGGACGTTTGCATTCATGTTTGCATGACTGTTTGTCTTCATCCTGCTCAATCCAGCTGGCATGCTTGGACGACGCACTATTGAAACCCAGGGTTAAGTGGGAAAGAGGAAGCACAGGTCATATGGAGCCCAGGGCTCAGCACGGGGCCAGGATGGGACAGGGAAGCTACTCACACTCAGGTCATGAGGTCTGGAAGAGCAGAGGTGCCCCCCGGCAGGTGTGTCTGGGAGCTGAGAGCTTGGAGGAATGTCTCAGGGGATGCCTGCCCTGCCCAGGAGGTCGGGGCCATCAGATTAACTGGACAAAGATGGCCAGACGCGGCTCTTGGTCTCTGAAAAGCCATGAAGTGACATTTTATGTAGTTGAGAACCTTGCATTCTCACTGGAGAAAGATGCAGGTGCTGAGAAAGACAGGGAAAGCCTGCCTGTGTTACATGCCCAGGGCTCTCACATCGAGGCCTGTTTACCAGGTAGCGGATTCTGCGAGCGTGTGGTGAACAACTGCCTGCACATTTCATTTTTCACAACATCTTGTGCTTTAGTGAACTCATTGCATGCATTGCATGGGACGTCTCAGATAAATAGAGGAAATGGCAACCCACTCCAGTGTTCTTGCCTGGAGAATCCCAGGGACGGGGGAGCCTGGTGGGCTTCTGTCTATGGGGTCACACAGAGTCGGACACGACTGAAGTGACTTAGCAGCAGCAGCAGCAGTGATGTCAGTTTAAACGTGCTGCTTTAGAGTGTTGTGTGTGTGTGTGTAAGATACATATTCATTTACACAGAGAATTCTCGTCCATCCATTAGAGGACTTCTGGACTCGTTCAGATGAGTAAATCTTGCCCAGGCCTACATAGCACTTGATCAAATCCAGCCTTTTCTCTTTAGACTGGACAGGACAGATTGTCCTAAGAGAGAGAACAAACCTGGCCCTGGAAGACCAGTTGATCACTAGTTGTGTGACCTTGTGTAGATGTGACACTTCCCTGGGCGTCCAGTTACTCCTGTAGAAATGGAGATTGTTACATGGCTTACCACGGAGCTTGACTGGGTCGGTCCAGTGGATTGGCACCTGTCTCATCCTTCTGTGCCCTGCATCAGAGTTGACATTTCCTTTTTGGTCCGTCGGATACGACTGAAGTGACTTAGCAGCAGCAGCAGCAGTCAAAGCTATGGCTTTTCCAGTGGTCATGTATGGATGTGAGAGTTGGACCATAAAGAAAGCTGAGCACCAAAGAATTGATGCTTTCAGACTGTGGTGTTGGAGAAGACTCTTGAGAGCTCCTTGGACTGCAAGGAGATCCAACCAATCCATCCTAAGGGAAATCAGCCCTGAATATTCATTGGAAGAACTGAAGCTGAAGCTCCAATACTTTGGCCACCCCATGCGAAGAACTGACTCACTGGAAAATACCCTGATGCTGGGAAAGATTGAAGGCAGGAGGAGAAGGGGCTGACAGAGGATGAGATGGTCAGTTGGATGGCATCACTGACTCGATGGACATGAGTTTGAGCAAACTCTGAGAGTTGGTGATGAACAAGGAAGCCTGGTGTGCTACAATCCATGTGGTCACAAAGAGTTGGACACGACTGAGCAACTGAACTGAACTGAACTTCCTATTGCAAAGCCTCCTTAATGTCAGAGGTCCAAGTGATCTCAGCAGGTGTGGGTCCCCTGGGAAGGAGTGGCCTTGGCCTCAGACCCTGCTTTATTCAACAAAGATCTAGCCATGAGCTGAGGCTGGACATGGCTCCAGTTGGATCCCTGTTGGATGCCTGATCAATGGTGTCACTGAGGGGGGTGGGGAGGGGGAAGGGGACACTGTCTGCAACGTGTAACTGCCCCTGAAGCTCCAGTTCTTCATGGAAGACCAGGGAATGACGTGCAGACCTGGGACCTCTTTCCAGGTCACTTGGCCCAAGTCCTCTGTAGCCTTTTCCTTCTCTTTTTCAGAATTGAAGAGCCCCACCCTCATACTACTCTTCTATATTTATAGCCATGCTAAGGGAAGCCAGGAAACCAGGCACAGATGGCTTTTCAAGATGGCATTCTTTGGCAAGGGCATCTGATTTAGAAGTTCAAGTTCATAATGAATGGTGTGTATTGTCAGAGAGAAAGGAATGTTAGCGATCATGTCTCCATCTCTGCTCATGCGTACTAACACTGCAGGGAGCCTACACTCCAGTCCCCTTCCTGTTAAAACCATTAAGGTAACGTCCCAAAAGGAAAACATCTCGGCGTCCAAAATGCACTAAGAATTTGCATCTGCTGGGGCTTGAATTCCACACTGCCTGCCTGCAAGTCTCTCCCTGGCCAAGAGGCTGGCCTTGGAATAACAGGGCTGGTTGGTATCTGTGTTAAAAAGGGACTGCTTTCAATTCTCCTGTTTTCTTTTCACAGCCAGCGATGGGGATTACTGGCGCCTCCTCAACCCTGGAGAGTATGTGGTCACAGCCAAAGCAGAAGGTTTCACCTCGTCCACCAAGAACTGCATGGTCGGCTATGACATGGGGGCCACGCAGTGCGACTTCACGCTCAGCAAAACCAACCTGGCCAGGATCAGAGAGATCATGGAGAAGTTCGGAAAGCAGCCCGTCAGCCTGCCAGCCAGGCGGTTGAAGCTGCGGGGGCGGAAGAGACGACAGCGCGGGTGACCTCTCAACTCTTGAGTCATGTCCCGGACCCCTGCAAATTAAACCACCTTGGTTGTAGCTTCATAGAGGACTCACTCCTTGTTGTTTTCTGTGTAATTCATGAAGGCCTGGGAGTATGTGTGCACTGCAAGTCTGGTCCTCAGCGGGGGATTTAGGATAGTTTCTTTGTTCCCATTTATCCAAATAACTTGGGCAAAGCAGCAGAGGAAGGCTGGTAGAGGTGAAATAATTCAATAAGCCAACCTGGGGCTCAAGAGAGAGAGAGAGGGAGGGAGGAGCTTGCCTGTTGAGGGTCTCCTGGCTGTACAGGAAAGGAAACGGGTGCTTCTCCTGTTTGCGTGACAGTAAGAATTCCCAGTGCATTTGCAATTTGCACAGTGAAAGTGGCAGCATTCCCAGGGCTCTGCTGTCCCAAATGTTACCAGCTGAGTTGCTCACAGGCATTCTAAAAACCCACCCTCTCTGGCCCCAGGACATTCCAAGCTGCTACAGAAGAATCCTGCACTCTGTTGACAATAGAGACATTACCAAGTGAGCATCAGCCTGCCTCTTGATTTAGCTTAGTTCCCCTTTCAACAAAGGATCATGCTCATAAAAGGAGAGAAAGGCTGAAATAATTCAAGAGTGAATGTGGGCAGCAGGCACGCATTGGGTCGAGTGGTGTGCAGTGGGGCCCACAGAGAACCCCCAAAACTTCCTGCTGCTGCAGTTGGGGGCTCCCTGAACAGGGACAGAAGGAGGCGCCAGCCTCCCTAAGGAACCAGAGCAGTTAGCCTGGCTCTCTGACCTCCTGGGACTTGAAAAGAGCAAAAGAGGCTGACCGCCAGCCCTCCCTGTTCAATATAGTCCTCCTTTCCTGGAAACGAGCACTCCTAAGCTGGCCTGACATCACCCTGGCAGTTATTTTTGGTATGTGGGATGCTGGGCCATCCAGATTAGACTCCATTTGATGAAAAGCTCTTAGAATTATCAGGGAGCATTGGTGTGGGAGGGGTTATTGAATCTCCATGCAAGAGCACAGTTCGTCTTGGTTTTTATTAATGTTGCTGCCTCACTGACCTGAGAAGAAGAGAAAAATAAAGCAAGTGGTGAGATCCTTCTAGTCGTGTGGTTTTCTCAGGTAGACTTGCAGCCACCCAGACGCCATGCCCCACCTCCTCTCTCTGCATTTGGTCATCCTGGTGAAGGCTCCTGTTCTAGAGGGGCAGTCCGTACCCGGATCAAGGTCCGTAGAGGTGCGGCCAGCTCTGTGTCCCCTGTCTCTTGCCCCAGGGTGGGGATGGGGGTGCCTGTGTTAGGGTGAAGTCATCCTGACACTTGGGACCCACTAGTAACTCCTGGAGCTGCCAGGGAGCGCCTTCCCAGAAAAGAGTCTCATGTCACTTTCTGAGAATCTACACAAGAGATCGGCAGCCTTATAAAGGATTAGATCGTAAATATTTTAGGATTTGCAGGCCATAAACTCTGTCACAAGTACTCAGTTCTGCTATTCTTGCACAAAAGCAGATATACACCATATGTAAATCAAGCGGGCGTGGCCGTGTTCCAGTAAAACTTCATTAAAACATGTGGCAGAGACTTCCCTGGAGGTCCAGTAAGGTTAGGACGCTATGCTTTCACTGCGGTAAACCAGGTTCAATTGCTGGTGGGGGAACTAAGATCCTACAAGGAGACCAAACATAAAAACATGTTGCAGCTGGGTTTGACCACAGTCTGGGGCATTGTTAGCTGACCCGTGCTGTTCACTAGAACCTTCGGTGGTGCTGGAGATGTCTGATTCTGTGGTACCTAACACAGCAGCCAGTAGCCACACATGGCCTTTGAGCACTTGAAATGTGACTCGTACAACTTGAGGAAAGCATTTCCAGTTACATAATTTGAATGAATTTAACTTTCCGTAGTCACATAGCTATTCACCACGTAGCTCGCCATGAAGCCTATTGTAGGAAAACCTTCCCCTTGCAGCATTAGTTGTGACAGGTGACACTAGAAAGCCCTTGAAATGATCAACCAGCCCTGCAGTTCAGAAGGATTAGCATTCCAAGGGCATCAGCAGACGGTGGATCAGCAGATCCCTGCCACAACCTACTGGGAAGCCTGGTCCCTGCACTTGGCACTGAGATGACTCTCATTGCCAGCGTCTATCTCTCTAACCCGTGGGGTGTGGTTCACCATCTGCCGTGTTCAGCAAGTCTCAGCCCTCTGCAAGCGTATCTTCAGACTTAGCCCATCCACAGGTGTCGGGTTTTCAGGCTGGAGCTGTGGTTTCCAGCCCTGGCACCACCCTTTAGTATGTGATCTCGGGCGGGGCAGCCTCTCTGTTCTCTCCTCTGCTCCTGTGGAGTAAGCCCATGGGCTTGTGGACGGTGAAGGCCTGTGGGGCTGTGATGTCCCCTGATCTCTGGGAGAGAGGTGATATTCCAGATCCTGACGCTCTGGGCTATTGAAGCTGCTCCTCCACTCAGCCGCTTCAGTGGGTTCCCCGTTGGCTCTGTAATAATTCAGCGGCTTCTCCTTGCTGAGCCAAGCCCAGACCATATTCCTTCACCTAGTTCCTGGGGCTTCTCTCCAACTGGACTTCTCTCCTGCTTTCCAGCCAGAACTACCCCTCCCGGATCTTGCTGAGAGGTGACCTTGGGCCTCTGCATCCCTGTCTCTCATCTCAAAGCCTTTTTCAAATGCCACCTCCTACAGGAAGCCTCCCTACTCTCATAACATGGATGCATTGGGACAGATGGACTGGGTCCTCAGGGCCTCTGGCTGTCCACCCCTTTCCACTAGGAGTCGTCTCATGGCTGGTTCTCCCGGCCGTTGCCCCATAATCTCCCCAAGGGCAAGAATGATGTCGTCACCCTGGGTCTCTGCCCCACATGGCTGGCTTGGCTTCCTGCTCACAGCACGTGCTCAGTAAATACATGTAGACTGAACCAGGCTTGTGCGTGCGCTGCTCTTTGGTTGTATGTTTTTGGCCACACAGCACAGCATGCAGGATCTCAGTTCCCCTTCAAGGGATCAAACCCATGTTACCTGCCATGGAGGCATGAAGTCTTAGCCACTGGACCACCAGGGAAGTCCATGTGCTACTTTGTGAGATGCCCTTAAAAGTTAAGAAGATGTGATTTCAGAAACTCAAAAGCTGTAACATGGATTTATTCAGTATGTTATTACCTCTTCAAGAGTCTTCCTTTCATAGGTACGTATAAGACTTGACTGAATAGCAACTGTTTGAAAGATTTGTAGAAGGTTTTGCTTTCCATCTGGATGTCTTTCTTTAGAGTAAAATCAACACAAAACATCTGCTTCTGGCAGAAAATCCTCTGTTTATCCTTACTCTCCCACTCAGGGCCCAGGTGGCCGCTGCAGCCCTGCTCTTTTTAATGTCACCTATGTTTTTGGTTAAAGGGCGTTTAAGGAACTGCTCAGATCAGGATCCTTCAGGGATTGCATCTCAGTTTCAATGACTTTAACAGGAAACCCTGAGA